>NC_142141.1:49373604-49525119 GCF_024610735.1 Ursus americanus | reverse complement strand
TAAAGCCGTCATACTGTCAGGCAGATTTAAATATAAGGAAATTCATTTTATGTTTGAATTCTGGAGTACTTATAAAGATGAAAGTTACAAATACTGAACAAGAGTCATTTTTTAAGTTTAATAAATAACTATTTAATACTTATCGATTTTTATATCTACGTGTGTGTGTTTGCATTACCTTCAGGATGTTCTAAAATCTTGAAACTATCTGTTGGGCTGGGGATTACAAGCATAACTCCCCATTGCTGGCGAGATGTATTCTCAGGTATGTGTCTGATGCTGGAGCTACGGTTTCCATCATTTTTGGATTCAATGATCAAGAATACTGGTATCATTCCTTGTTCTATGTCTAGTTCTTGTTCAATTTCTAATGATATTGACTTCTGAGTTTTGTTTCACCTTCTTGTCCTTCACTATTTTTACTATTTTCTCTATTGAGAAAATAGTTGTTGTTTTTTCTCTTTCAATTGGTAATTTATCTGTTTAGCAATTTTACTCTTCACAATCTGTGTCAACTGGAACTCTTGCTTACAGTGAAAGTGCCAATACTCATAAACCACATAGATCGTGGAGGGCTTCGCCTAGATTTGTTTCAAGTTTTGTCATTAGGTTGATCCCCAAATCAATATTTTTAACCTCAATCTGACCATTTCAGGACATTCTCATAGCTCCAAAGTTTGATATGATAAATTGTATTTGCTTAAAGGATATAGATATAGATATATATATATCTCAAAGTATGGCATATATATATACATATATATATATATACACACACATCTATCTATCTATCTATCTATCTATCTATCTATCTATCTATCTATCTATCTATACATATATCTCAAAGTATGGCTTTCTTTAAAATATAATATATAAATAACAAATCAGAAAGCATTAACTTTTGCAGATAATGTTTTTCTGTTAGAAATATTAATATCGTGGGGCACCTGGGTGGCTCAGTTACTTAAGCATCTAACTTTGGCTTGGGTTATGATCCCCAGGGTCCTGGGATCCAGCCCTGTGTCATGCTCCCTGCTCAGTGGGGAGTCTGCTTCTCCCTCTGCCCTTGCCCCTGCTTGTGCTCTCTCTAGCTCTCTAAGTCTTTAAAAAATATTAATAGTGTAAGTGTTATAGATATTAAGTTTCATGTAGGCAATTATGAAAACACTGTGTGTGTACATATAGGCATTACTCCCTCACATGGCTCATTCCTCTTTCTTAGCCTTAAGAGCCTTAACTCTCCAAATTTCATTTAGTAATAATACCTATCGTCGGAGGCCTAGACTAACGAACATTTCTCCACGAAGACCTCTCTGTTTTGGAGAACAATTCTCTTTGGGTCTCTTGTGTTTTTACACATCTTCTGAATGAGTGGCATTGACAGCTTTGTTGACATGCTATTTTTCTGTAGACACATGTAGAGCAAACAGCCTTGGAAGAAAGTTAGAACCTCCCTTTGGGGCAGAAAGCAGATCTGTTTTCTGACTGGATTTTAATGTCTTCCTTCAGGACACAGATTGAAGAGGTCTCCTAGCAGACCCAATATAACACTGAAGATTCCAAAGCTTGAGGTTCCTTAGCCAGGACCCATATTGTGGGTATGGCATATACTTGGGCTGCTTCATGTTACCCCATGAGATGTAAGGAGCAAGAACTCAGGCCACCTGCTGTGATATGTGTAATAAGGTCTTTTTTCTTTGCTTCTGAGTCTCATATGTTCTGTCAGCATCTCCAAAACTATGGCGGCCTAACTTGTTAGCTTAATAGTAGGGTAAAATCCCACACCCTTCACTTGCAAGTCTGGATACCATAGTTCAATGGAACTGTTTGATCCTCTAAATCACCATAGCATTATCTAATCCTATTTTACTATTGCAGACCAGCATTCTAATTATTTATATAGGTGTTATTTAATTTTCCCTTTGTGTCAGGTTTTTTTGGTTTTGTTATTTTGTTTGTTCGTTTGTTTTTTAGTTCTCATACTATATTGGGTTTTTCCATCTCCTGTGAAGTACTTCTCATAATGTGACCAATAAGTAAAGGTTTGTCAAATGAAAGATAAATGAGAAATAGACAAATTAATTCAGAGTATGGGCTCCAAGAGTAGAGTTAGGATACTAAATTCCAAGTTAGAATATTTAATTTTAAAAGTGTTCTATAGAACTTTTTTTAAAGCATGCTTTGATTTGGTTACTTTGCTTTTCACTTCAAAGACTGTCACAATCAAAGACACAAACTTTGGATAAGAAAATTATATTTCATCTATAAAATCCTGCTTTTTCACTAAGTTCCTTTTTACACAGAGGCAGTTAAGGAAGCTATTCAAATATTGAGCCAAATATGCATTAGTAAACTTTGCAAAGTCATATACTATCTGCCATTATAAACTTTATCTTATTATTTATAGATCAAAATACATGTATGGACATTGCTACTATGTTGACTAAGAATAAATAAATAAAAGGAAATAAAGCAGAGACTATCAGTCATTTGTCACTATTTTTTCTGTCTCAAGACAAATTCCATTATTGTTAGATTAATGCAAACATATTTATATGGAGTTTTATTTTAATATTTTATGTATTCCTGAATTTATACACATAGTAGGAAGGACAATGTCCTGAAGATACATGAGAATATAAGATGATAATCACAATATTGATCTATTTGGCTGCAGTAGCTAATATAAAATTACTTCCAATTTTCATGCGGCTGATTCTAGCCTTCCTAAAGTCTAGCTAACACTACTCAAAAAATTAGAAAACAAAAATAGGAGAAAACAGGAGTACCACATTCAAGGTTTCTGTACTTATCTGCATATGTCCGAGTAACAAATAGATATTTTGAATTTCTCATGTCTTCTAAAAGTATTTCCACATATCACAATATTTTTGTTTATATTCTTGTTATACACGCACACACACACACACACTACACATATATCATCTAAGATGATAGAGTTTCATGAAATAAATTTCTAAAATGGTTATTCAGTTTGATTTCAAATATCAAAAACTACTGGTACGGACCCCTGGTGGTCTAACTCACTATCTGGTTTCCATCACTGAGCACCCCATATGTCTTGCCAGACATGATGTCCCTGCACCTCACTTACCCAGAATAAACACTATTTTTCCTCGCCTCTGTTGTGGCTGGATATGGCTTCATCACTAAGTTCTAGCCAATGGCATGGAAGCAGAGTACTATTTTTCAAGTTCCCAGGAAATTTCCCTAGAAGACTATTGACATGTGTTTTATCTATTCTTTCCCCCTCATCTTGTCACTTGAATACTCATTGTGATGGCTAAAAATTCCTTTTGGACCATGAGAATGAGTGTCATAGCCTGGAGATAGAGAAACCAAGCAACTTTATCCCAGAGAACCCTGTAGATGCAACTTCCGTATAAGCTCTGAGCTGCCTTCCTCTGAGCTCAGTTAATAGAGAAAATACTTCAGTCTTTTTAAACCCACACCTCTTTTATGTTTGTTACTCAGAGCTGAATTTAACCCTAATTTAACAACCATTGAACTGAAATTGTATATTCTCCACCCTTTGGATTTCAGAGGCCGAGGGTATATGGGAAATAAAGTACAGAGGAAAGAAAAAAGGGAAAAGAGAATGTGTGTGTGTGTGTGTGTGTGGGGGGGTGATGGCAAGATATGGATGACACTCTATTCCTAACTTCTAGAGGACTTATTTTGATGAGTTTTTTTTTTCTGCAACTTTTATCACAAATATTAAAATCCTGTTTTTATCTTTTTCCTCTAAAGAAACTGCATCTTATGCTGTATCTGTGTCATTCATAGCACACAGGACTATGCAAATAGAAGGCGTGATCCTTGTGGAAAGTCCCCTTCAACACCTCTGCCTTTGAAGTCTGTCCTCTCGTTGTATATAATTTCAACTTGCTTGAAATTGCCACCATGTCTCTGCATCACCTCCAGGAGAGAATCAAAACACTTTCAGATGAAATTCATGACTTTTCAATATTTGGCACCTTCCCACTTTCTGTCATCCTTACTGTCTGCCCAGAAAACACCTACTCATATTTTCTGCACTGTCTCCTGACTATGCTGTGCTCTTGCTAGTCTTTGTGCCTTTGGGCAAGCTGTTTCTTTTAAATGAAAAGCCCATTTCTCTGTTTTAACCATCAGTGAGTCACCAGTCTCCCAAATGAGTCTCCAGGGCTCATCCACTCTGTGGTCCCCTGTTCTCTCTGTTGTCATGAAGGAGTTCAGATCATGCCACCCCCAAATATGCCACTCTAGCATGTAGATTATTTTAAGTTAAAGTTACTTGAAAAGGAACAGATGCAAAAGGTCACTCCCATCTTCCTAAAGGCAGGAGATAATACCCCCATGTGAAAGAAGTCCTCTCTACAGCAGAAGGAAGCAAACTTTCTTATCACCAAGGATGGGAAGTTGAGGCCAAGATAAAGCTGTGAAGAAGAAGAAGAAAAAAAAAAGCCTTGCTAAACTAACTCTTATCTTTCCAGTCCTGTCCTTCTACCCAATTATCTAACTAGCCCAAGCCCCTTTGCCTTGGGACGTTTTTCACCGTTTACTCCTCTTCGTCCAACTCACTATAGAAGAGTCTGGCTCTAACTGCGTTTTATCAGTTTTTATTTACTTAGGTAGGATCCTATGTCATGTAATACTTACATGAAATAAATTTATATGCTTTTCTCTTACTAATGTTTAATTACAGGAGCACCAGACAAGAACATAAAAGATAATTTTTTTCCATCCTATCACATTAATCACATGACTTGGGCATTTACTTGTCTTCCAAACTCGACTGTAACCTCCAGCCAGAATTTAACTTTAATCTTTACGTCCTTATTGAGTAGCATAGTCTGGTGCTCACAATCAAGACTCCGCTAAATGAACAAATAAAACCAGGTTTGACTTCTCTCAGTTTTGAGTGACCCACCGAGTAGTCAGGTAACCTTAGCCAAATTTTCTTATAAGTAAAATAAGTGTAATAACCTCATGAGTCTTTGTAAGAATTAATCAGAGTTATGGTCACAGTCAAGAGTACCTGAATGACTCAAAGTCCAGCGACACTGCTGAGAAAATAAAAATTAAAGTATGTCTCTTAAATTAAGAGTGACATGCTCTTTATATGAAATATGTTACATGCATCATTGCAAATTCTATTGGGTTATTTCTCATGAACTGGATACAAAAATATTTTAATTATAATTTGAATTTTGTATTTCTTGGAATAAATTAAAGCTAAACATTATTAAAATACAGAATTATTACGTAATGTCTTGATAATGAATACTTAATACTTGTCTGTCTTTTTGAGCTATGGTTTTCTATCTGTATGATATACATTATATATAATTTAGAAAAAAATATTTCCCATAAAAGTTTTGAAAATGTTTCTAAAACATACATTTTAGAAAGTAACTACAATAAATGTCCCTAATTGAATTATACCCAAAAAGATACTCAGTGGTGGGTATAATAAACCTGCAAAAGTTGAAAGAATTTAGCTTTTCTGTAGTATGTATTCTTTTTTCTTTTTTAAGTTTAGAGAGGGAGCAAGCAAGCTGGGGGAGAAGAAGAGGGAGAGAGAGAAAGAGAAGGAGGCTCCCCGCTGAGCACAGAATCTGACATAAGGTTCCATCTCATGACCCTGAGATCATGACCTGAGATGAAATCAAGAGCTGGACACTCACCTGACTGAGTCACCCAGGTGCCCTGTAGTATGTATTCTGTTATCATTTCTACAGTAAAGTGGCTCACTTTTCCTATAACAAGTAGGAATATGATTCTTCCTCTTTTGGGGTATTTCAGTTTCCATAATTTATATGGAATTTTCTTGGCTTAATTAAAATATAATACAAAGCATCATGGTTTTTTATTTGTAAACAAATTAAGTCTTAAAAATTTTTTTAAACATTTTATATATTTATTTGACAGAAAGAACACAAGTAGGGGGGAGTGGCAGGCAGCGGGAGAGGGAGAAGCAGTCTCCCTGCTAAGCAAGGAGCCTGATGTGGGGCTGGATCTCAGGACCCTGGGATCATGACCTGAGTCTAAGGTAGGCACCACTTAACCAACAGAGCTACCCAGGCACCCCGAGTATTAAAATTTTTTATGCCATATACATACTGAAGTTTTATGTAAAATATCGAGTCAAACTAACTGTTAACAGTTTTCCTTAGAAAATAAAAATCTATAAGGAGCCATTACATTGTTTAATGCTAAGTATTACACTTGTGAATTTTAATTAATGATAAAATTTGATAAAATGTCCTAAACAGAAAAAGGTATGTGTAGTGTTTTTATAAATTTATATTTAAAAAACTATGTTCAAACGGTCAGATGTTTGATAGAACTTCATGTTTCTATTCAGGTTCAGATTCACCCTTTATCATTACAATCATGCTCTTACCAATATAGCCAACTCTTTTTTTTTTTTTTAAGATTTTATTTATTTATTTGACAGAGATAGAGACAGCCAGCGAGAGAGGGAACACAAGCAGGGGGAGTGGGAGAGGAAGAAGCAGGCTCACAGTGGAGGAGCCTGATGTGGGGCTCGATCCCAGAACGCCAGGATCACACCCTGAGCCGAAGGCAGACGCTTAACCACTGTGCCCCCCAGGCGCCCCCAATATAGCCAACTCATATTGTGAGCTTGTTATATCGACACGGCCATACTTTAACCCTAGAGAATACCCCATAATATGCAATCTGCATGATGAAAAAACATACGTGCACTGGAGTCACTAGAGCTGCACAATCCCCAATCTGGAATGGTTCTCAATGTTTGTTTTATCCTATTGCATCACATAAACTGTACCATTTTTCTAATTATAGAAAATTTGTCAATAGTTATAAACTACACTTAAGCAATGTGACTAAGAAGACATTTCATCATAGACCATATCCTCATAAAACTCTATAGTCCATATATATGCTCAGCGATGACGGTAGTATGAACACACAGTGTTTCTTCACACGGCATTGCATGCCCTACATCTTCTGAAATGCCTTTCACAGCTTTGGCTCTTGAAAACTGTAAACCTGTCCTTCAAACACAAGCACCATTCCCTCTGTGTGTCCCCCAGTTGCAATCCCCACTGCTATTCATGGGTCAGGTACTTCTCTGCACCCATAGCATACTGTAAACAGCCTCTTATTTTATACTATAAAGTTTTATCACATATTTTGTTTTCTCAAACTAGACTGTGAACTTCTTAAAAACAGAATGGATATCCATTGTTATTTCTCAAATACTTGGAGTAGCAGAATAGGCCTAAAAAGAAAAATATCCTTTGAATTGATTTCTGAATCATCTAATAACAAACATGAACTTAATCTAATAAATAGTCCAAATTAATAGCCTACATGGTATAAAATACAATTTAGATTTTCAATGAAAATTGAATTTTGATATGGTTTAATGATTTATAATGTTCAATGATGCCAATAGAAATCAAACTATTGCAAATCTAACACTGTAGGCAAATTTGCTCTCTCTGTGTTGTGTATTCAATAAAATTTGTCAAATTCTATTACATGCAAATTATTGTATTGTGATCTTGCAGGATACCAAAATAAAAAACAGAAATGTAAGAAACCTATGTTTAATCAGAGACCAAGAGAAATAAAACATATATAAACAAGATTCAATATTGTTATAAAAATAGCCTGTATTATAATGTGTAAGTGCATTCTCATATTTTTTTATTATTTGATTTTCACAGGAATACTGTGAAATAACTGGAAAGAGATAAGATGATAAGAAATGTATGAATAATATGCAAAAAGAGTCCAGATGAGAAATAACATTATATTTGAAAGAGTTAGAAAAGTTTTAGAAGAAAATTCCATTTCATGTGGTTTTCATGGGTTTCACTTAAAGATTTTGATTTCAAATATTGTTAAATTCATTTAGTCTTTTTTTTTTTTTTTGGCATCCATTAAAGATTTATTGAATATCTATTATGGACCACTGTCCCAATGCTGAGGATTACTGATTAAACAATGAATGTTCTTATCATATTATGTTAGAGTTGACTGAGAAAGTTAACATATATATATATATATATATATATATATATATATATATATATATATATATATATTAGGTAAAAATATGTACTATGTCAGGAAAACAAAATGAAAAACAACAGAGTTGAGTGAGTGAATTTAGGGAACTTTGAAATGTGTAGTCAGAAGGAAGGCACCTCCTATGGGCCTGATACTTGAGTAGAGACCTGAATCATAAAACGTCAAGCACAAAGATGTGAGGGAAAATCATTACAGAGGGAAAACAATGGTCCTTAGTCAAAATGATCTTTCCATGAGCAAGAACGTGAAACCCAGCTGTGCTCAATGGTAGTAGGACTGAGGCTAGTGTGGGCTTAGCTATGGCATCAGAGACAGCAGGAAGTAAGAACACCTAAGGCTTTTGAGAATATTAGATTTGTTTTGTTTTATTTTTAGTTTTATGAGGCAGTGCTGCTTCATGTTTAAGAACATGTGGTTTTATCATTATAAAAAATACATACATGAGATTTCCCCTTTAACAAATTTTAACTGTACAGTACAGTATTGGTCACCATAAGTACAATATTGGGGATAGCAGATTTTTCTAGAATCCAGTCATGTAAGTCATCTTGCATGACAGGAAGTTTATACCCACTGAAGAGCAATTCCCCATTTCTGTCTCCCCATTGTACTTTCTCTTTCAGTGCCTTTGACTACTTTAAATACCTTGTATAAATGGAATCATGCAGTGTTTGTCCTTCTGTGAAAGGCTTATTTCACTTAGCATAATGTCCTTAAGATTCATCCATGTTGCAGCATAGAAAAGGATTTCCTTCTTTCTTATGGATGGATGAATGATAGTCCAGTGTATGTATGTTCCCTCTATCTTCTTTATCCATTCATCTATCAATGGACATTTAAGTTGTTTCTACCTCTTGGCTGTTGTGCATAATGCTGTTATCAGCATGAAGTGCAGATATCTCTTCAAGGTCCTGTTTCCATTTCCTTTGGATATATACCCAGATGTGAGATTGCTGGATTACATGGTAGTTCTATTTTTAATTTTTTGGACTCTCCATACTGTTCTCCATAGTGGCTGTACCCTTTTTACACTCCCAATGGTATACGAGGGATTTCTTTTTCCATATCCTTGCCAACACTTTTTATTTCTTGTCTTTTTAATATTAGCCATTCTGACAGGTATCAGGTAATATCATATTGTGGTTTTGATTTGCATGTCCCTGATGAGTGCAGTTGACCACATTTTCATGGGCTTGTTGGCCATCTGTATACCTTTTTTTTGGAGATATGTCTATATGGATCCTCTGCTCATTTTTCAATCTGTTTGTTTTGCTAGAGTTATACGAATTCCTTACACATTTTGGATATTAATCCCTTACCAGATACATGATTTGCAAATATTTTTTACCATTCCATTTGTTGCCTTTTCATTTTGTTGAAGGTTTCCTTTGTTGTGCAGAAACATTTCAGTTTGATGTAGTGCCATTTATTTTTGCTTTTACCGTCTTTACTTTTGGTGTCAAATACAAGAAATTATTGCCAAGATCATGTCAAGGAGTTTACCACCTATTTTTTGTTCTATGAGTTTTGTAGTTTGGGGTCTTACATTGAAGTATTAAATCCATTTTGAGTTAACGTTTGTGTATAGTGTAAGACAGAGGTCTAATTTTACTCTTTTGTATATGGATATCAGTTTTCCCAGCACAATTCACTGAAGGGAGGATATTTTTCCCATTGTGTACTATTGGCACTCTTGGATATCTGTTGAATTTATCTGAATTTATTTATTTCTCCTGATACTGTTCCAAGGATTTATGTGTCGGTTTTTATCCAAGTAATGTGCTACTTTAGTACTGGCTTTTAATATGTTTTGAAATCAGGAGGTATGAGGCTTCCAGCTTTGCTCTTTCTCAAGATTGTTTGGTTATTAGGGTCTTTTTTTGGTTCTGTGTGAATTTTAGGTTTTTTTTTTTTTCTATTAATGTAAAATGTCATTGGGATTTTGATAAGAGTTGCTTACACTAAATCTGTAGTTCACTTTGGGTGGTATAGCATTTTAACAATATTAGGTCTTCTAATACATGAACATGGCAGCTCTTTCCCCTTTGTGTCTTTCACTTCTTTCAGCAATATTTTGTAGTTTTCAGTGTACTAGTCCTA
Organism: Ursus americanus; assembly: GCF_024610735.1. Lineage (NCBI taxonomy): Eukaryota > Metazoa > Chordata > Mammalia > Carnivora > Ursidae > Ursus > Ursus americanus. The sequence goes on along the minus strand of NC_142141.1, from coordinate 49,514,928 downwards.
TGTCCTTGATTAAACTTATTCCTGTGTTATTATTTTTGATGCTATTATAACTGGAATTGTTTGTTTTCTTAATTTCCTTTCTGGATTGTTAGTGAATGGCAATGCAACTAATTTTTGTATGTTTATTTTATATCTTGCAACTTTGTTGAATTTGTTTACTAGTTCTAAAAGTTTGTGTATATGGGGTGGAATCTCGAGGTTTCTCTATATGAGATCATGTAATCTGTGATTAGATATAACTTTATTTTTCCTTTATAATTTGGGTGCCTTTTATTTCTTTTGGTTGCCCAGTTGCTCTGAGTAGGACTTCTAATAGTGTGTTGAATAGAAGCGGTAAGAGTGGGCATCATTGCTGGGTACTGACGCATTCTGAGATGGAAGAGTCAGAGGCCTGTCATTTGGGCATTGCCCTAAAAATGATCAGAATGTTGGACATATTGTCTAGTCTTTTCTTTCCTTTCCTAGGAAGAGGCTGAGAGCTTAGAGTGTCCTCCCAATTGTACAGTACTCTGTTCTAGGAGGAGGGATTATGGTGAGAAGGTAACACAAATCTTCCTACTACTTTTCATGTGCTGGTTTCATATTTGCCTGAGGTGCAGAAGCATTATAACTGGCTTCTGGATTTCTCATAATAGTAATTTGAATGAGTGTTTCCATGTGAGGAAGTAGGGTCTGGAACTTCCTATTCTGCCATCTTGGTGCACATCACTCAAGACATGTAATTTTATATGAATTGACACGAGTAGACACTGGAGAGTTCTGAGTAGTGTATAACATAAACTCATTTAAAAGAACACTCTAATATCCATGGAAATAATGGAACGTGAGGGATCAATAGGATTAAATGAAGAACAGATCTAAAGACTACTTCAGAAGTGCAAGGGAGAGATAATGGTAGCTAAATATAAGGCACTACCATAGGAAGGATAAAGATATCCAGCTACCTCAACAGGTAGAATATTTATATACATATATGCTAAGACTATGTGTTAGACTTGATGATGGTTGGGTTAGAAGGCAGAAAATTCAAACAGAATCATAAAAGTTAAAGAGTAACAGGTCAAGTATGTAGAGTCTATCTTCACAAAGTAAATGTGTGCTACCTATAAGGCATCTGAAAGGAGATGTTGATTGGGAAGTCACCTAAACTAGTCTAGAGCTCGGTGGGGAAGTCAGAAAAAAGGTATTAGCATGAGAGTCAGCAGGATACTGAGGTAATTTAAAGCTATTGTTTAATAAGGTCATGTTGGAGACATTGAAGTAGACAAGAGTATAAGGTGTAGGATTCAGTACTAGGCATTTAACATTTAGAATTAAAAGTAAAGGATTAGGAAGGGTGCCTAGGTGGTTCCATCAGTTAAACAACCAACTCTTGATTTTAGCTCAGGTTGTGATCTCAAGGTCCTGGGATCGAGTTCTGCATCAGTCTCTGCATTCAGCAGGGAGTCTGGTTAAGATTTTTCTCCCTCTCCCTCTGCACCTACCCTCACTTGCATGTTCTCTCTGTCTCTCTCTAAAATAAATAAATCTTTTAAAAAAAAAAAAAAGGTAAAGAATTAGGAGCCTGTAAAAGAAATAGAAATACTGGTAGTAGCGGAGGTAGGGGTGGAGGCAGGGAGCAGGTGAGGTGTCATAGAAGCCTAGAGAACAAATATCTTATAAGGGAAAGGCCTGCACAACCACTTAAATCAATATATTTATTGATAAAAGACCCAGATTCCATGGAACTATTTTTTTACACTGGATTTATCTTTGCAAGTATTTATGGAGTGAAGTACAGAAAGGAACATTTTAAACATATCTACTACATGATATATAATGGGCTATATCCTTATACCCATTATCTTATTTAATTAAATAGTTTTATGATCATTTTCTACTTGAAGATACTAAGACTCTAGCATTGAAATAGCTTGCTTAAAAGTTGAGATATGAAGACAGTTCTATTTGAGTTCAGTGTCTTTCTCCAACACTGGATTTAAATAGACATGGCTTTGAATCATTATGCCTCTATCTACTTGTCATTGGTCCTTGGGATGTGAGTTATTTAATATCGCAAAACTCTCATTCCCAGATGTTGGATGATATGATAGTAGTACATAACCCATAACTTGTAGTTAGTATTATAAGAATCAAAAGAAGAGAAAGCACTCTTTCTGATTCATAATAAGCCCTTGAAATGTGTTAGTAATATTCTGTTTTATGAATATCACACTTTAGAATTTAATTCATATTTATTTTTATTACGTTACATTTTTTCTATCCACAAAATTTAAAGATAAAAATAGGGAAAGCTTTTTATTTAGTGTATCTAGTGAACTACTCTAAAATTTAAAAACTAAAAGTATGTACTATGATAATCAATGATATATAATGTTTAGGATAAATGTGATTTTTCTCCCACATTATTTATCTTTAAAACTCAGCTTAGAAAAAAATCAAAGTCGTACATATTCAAATGTCTTCTAATAGCTTCAATGAGATAAGGAGCTTACATTTTATATGAGTCTGATTCTCTTATCCTGGTAAACTAGGTTAAACTCTAGGAACAACCTCTACATAGGTAGGGGTTTTTAAGTGAAATGGAAATTTTCTTCTGTGATGGTGACTTATGATAAAAAAAAAAAAAAAGACATGGGGAAATTGTAGAGGAACTGCTTCATCTATTTTGCTATCAACCTCTCAGATCTATAAAAAGAAAATCAATCCTAATATTTTCAAAATTTTAGAGATTTTTAAAATATTAATAAAATGAGACATTAAATATCTAATTTTTGAGGTACCTAAGAAAGTAAAGGGTTTTACTTTTAATATCCTAAAACTCATTGAGTTTTTATTTGCAATTTGCTGTATGTATTTCCAGTTATTGCGTTACCCTGTTTATGCTTTTATAGCTTTTAGCAATTAGAGAATAAAGTAGGTAATATGTTTGCATAATATAATCATTTAAAAGACTGGATATATAAAAGGGTCTCCCAGTTGTAATAAAGTCCCTGTGGACATTCCAGTTAACTCTTGTGGGCTACTAAAGTATAACTTTGTTGAATCATGTGAAAACAAAGCAACAAAACCTTGTAATGTCCTCCAGAGTATTATTAGATAACATGCTGATATGTTTACATGGGGAATTTGCCACATTGTTAATATAATAGCTACTTTGTGGTCCTATAGAGGTTTTTCAGCTAATATATCTTTATTTGGAATATTCAAAAGGTGTTTATATTCACTTTCCAAATAATTAAAAGTATATTCTCTAGGTCTAGATTTTTATCTTGAGAACATTTATTATGATGATGATTTTCTTATTTGCTCTTATTGTAAAAGTGTTACCTACTCATAGTAAGAAAATAAATAAAGAAAAACAATACAAGGGTAAAAAGGTAAAAGCAAAAATAATAATAATTTTCTTCCTCTGATGCTAAGTTCTACTTTGACATATATAAATTAATATACATATATAGTATTGAAGATAAATTATAATAAGTAATGGCTATGTCAACAAACAGAGGGTAAAGGAAGAAAGCTAAATTGATACTTTTTTGCATATGACGTTAGTATTTTGTAATTGCTTTTGGCCATAATAATAACTGCATTTTATGTTTACTACAGACCTGACTTATTATTTTTAACTACCACATATCACAAATCATAAGAATGTACAATAATTTCAATATTGAATATCTTCCTGATGAACATATAGATATGGTATGTTTGAAAAGCAGAATCCCAGATTAGTAGACAGCAATCCTCTTTTGTTTTGAACGATTAATTTAAAATCTATGAGTTTAAACCAAAAAGAAAACAAGGCTTTTGGTTTATTGGCTGACAGAATATTCTATGAAACATGATTTTTAAAAAAGCAGTACATATATGTACATATATGGTTTTGTACATATTGATAACTAAGCTTTTTTAAGATGTAGTTAAATAGGAAGAGAAAAGAATCGTTCATAATATTTCACCTACATCATGTTAAATTTATAAATTATCAAAACAATGAACGAATTCTTCATTATATACCTCGTTCTTCCTAGAAAGACTACCTGGATTAGCAAGTGGTAAACTGGAAAAGAAAGGCTTTGGAGTCAGACTGATCTAAGTTTGAGTCTTGTCTCTGTCACTCAACATTAGTAAACTGGTTTATCTGAGTAAACTAACTTCTGCTAAACTAAGTTTGCCTACTTGAAATGAGCATAGCAACACCATTCAGTATGAATGAAAAAATTATTACATGATATTATATCTATTAAGAGCCTGGCCTGTATAAATTTCTCAATTGTAACTGTAATAATAATATTATTACCAGTAAAACTATGAGCATTCTATTGTTTTCTTTGGGAAGGGCAACCAAACAGTTGTAAGACATCTGCCTGGAGGGCTTGGCCATGTGGATTCACATGTGAGTACATACATCCACATAGGATAACCATGAGGTCCGAAAATTCTTTTGTTTCATATCTGCTCTAATACTTATATTGAACCTCATATATTCTCTATATCCCATTATCCATATCAGGATTCAACATTTCCTATTCCTCATGGACAGTGTAAGTCATGATATACCACAACACTGCTGCTTTGGTGGTGAATTAGAGAGGTCACAGATATCCTCTCAACTTCCTATTGAAACTTATTCAATTTTCCTGTTCACATTTGTGAAAACCCATGCCCCATCCCTCATCCAATAGCTAATTTTAAAAAGTGAGAACCTTAACAATGGTTCGTATAAAGCCATTTGGATTAAATAGAATATATGGGTTCTTGTCCAATAATAAATGGCAATGAAAACTACTGATAATTCAATTTTTAAGTTGAATTATTACAGAATTATCAGATAAAAAACTAGCTGTGTACATAAACAGTACTTCCATACCCTATTGAATTACACTGAAAATCAGTAAGCACAACGTAATTGAGGAAAGACGACCAATAAAAAAAAATTACCAATGTCTTTTCCCATAAAACTATGAGAGGAATATGTGTAGCACAAGGAAAGAGGGAGAAAGAACAGCTTTCTCATGTTTGTGTTTTTCTTTTTTGTTTGTTTTGTTTGTTTGTTTGTTTGTTTTAATAAGGACAATAAACCTATCAGATCAGTGTCCTACACTAATGACCTCAATTAACCTTAATTACTTCTTTAGATGCCCCACCCCCAAAACACAGACACATTAGGAATTAAAGTTTCATCATATGAACACAAACATTCAATGTCTAACACCATATAATCCCTAGAATCTAAATTATATGTAAGGGCTTCCAAAAACTGTGGAAATGAACTAATTTCCATGTACTACATGGAAGGGAATAGAGGCAAAGAACCATTGAAAGAGATGTCAAAAGCTAATGGAGTCATTAATAATAAGTCTCAGCAAAAATAAACTGAGTGTGAGTATACACTCCCAGGTGTAAAACCTTGTCTGCAATGCCACTTTGGGTGGGAGGAAGGTATCAGGTTGGTAGAAAAACCATTCTGAACTCAGTATGATTCAGAAAAGGCAGAGAAGCCAAGAATGCACCCAGAACCATAAACACATACACACACAGCAGATTTGCTAAAAACAATCTGTCTCTGGAAAGAGATTAAGATTCTTGCATTTCATAAGCAGCTAATCTGGATAAATAGTCTTAGCCACATAAATGTACAAGGCTATAATGTGGGAGACTTTTTTTTTTTAACCCATGATATCAGAAGAAAAGCCTGTTAAAAACCAATTCATAAAACCTGAAAACGTCTACATGGCATAATTATAGTAAGCAAAACAAGCAAATTGTTCAGTAATCTCATCTCCCCAAATTGGACAAAATACATAATGAACAAATCACTGGGAAGAAAACATAACAAGGCTTTTAAATATGTTAAGAAAATCAACAATCTCCTAATAAGAAACATAGAAATTAAAACTACATTGACATCTAATTTCTCACCCAGTAGACCATTAAAAAATCCAAGGTTTGTTTACTCAGTTTCAAGACTGTGGGAGGATGATGGTTATGTAAAACAGGTCAATCTCTTTGAGGACAGTTTGTCAATTTCTACAAAAGTCATAAAAGTTATATTGTTTGACTAATAAATTCTACCTTAGTGAGTTGTCCTACAGATTAAGATATATCATTTAAAGTTGAATATAATAATAAAAGGTAGTCAGCATAATCCTGTCCTGTCATATGAGGAACTTTTCTTGTAGGTATTACATACACAGGAAATTATCTATGTAATTTTAACACCTTGTTAAATGGAATTTTTTTTTTTTTTACAGCAAAAGTTTACCTATTAACATTGACCTATTGATGTCTATCTACATAGGACTCTTAAAAGGGATTATAAGAGATCCATGCAATGGAACATTAGGCATATCCTTATATAGGGATAGGAAAGATCTCCAATGTATATCATTAAAAGAGGACAGTTTCAGAAAAGTATAGTATGCCATTAAATGTTTTTAAAAAGCGTGACAAAATATACATTTATATTTACTCCTTTATGCCAAAATATCTTTAAAGGACTATATGACAAATGTATGGTATCTCTCATTTGAGGAAGACCAGAAACTAGGTAGAACACACTGGAAAGAAAGGAGGCATTTTCCTCTATGTATTTCGTTTTCTTTTTTTAAATTATCTTAAAAAAACAACAAATTTTGAAATATTATGAATGCTTGGTGCTTCCCCACCCTTCTGCTCACCCATCCACGTGTGTAAATAATGCTAAACAAAAGACAGGGAATGGAGCATCTGGTGCTTGAGGTGGTACGTAGCCCCCAGCTGTGCTTGATCCTCAAAACACAATATGTTTTTCAGTAGTAATGTTTTAATAATTACTATCCTCTTCATCTATAACAGATAAAATTGCATGTTGATTTAATGCCACTAAAACAAATAAGAGCTTATCAACTATTATGTAGATTAAGAAGTTACTATATTTGGGAAGCCAGATTGTAAAAAAGAAAAAAAAAACATCAAACTGATAACTCACTTGAGATATTTCCAAGGTGGTTTTTAGACAAAGAGAAGAATTTAGGGAAGTGGTGGAAAAGGCAAAGTTATTCTTTTCTGTATTGAGAGGAATTGTGTTTGCTTAAAACCAAGAGAATGTTCACAGCAAAAGAATTTTCCTAATAATTATCTCAGGCTTTCACTTGGTTTCAACAAATATGCTAAATGAATTCATGACATTTCTCCAGGTAAAAATTAAAAATTACTTGAGTCATTGTGTATGTCTTAGTATTTTGCCATTTAAATTGTGTTCTATTCTCAGATACTACTCCAGACTTAGTATATCTCTGAAGATGGGGCCACAGGTCTATTTCAAAAAGTGTTTCTGATACTCACTGTTGTTTAAGAAATACTGCCTCAAAATATTAAAAACCTAAAATGACAGTGTATCCTATTTATGATGTTGAAAACTCATAAGCAATCTTCCTATAAAAAAAAAAAACACAACAAGGCTGGACACATGTAAAAATATGCATTAGCATCTGTAATGATGGTAGACTGCATATTTTCCAAATACCAGCTGCCTCTCTATTACAATGAGTTCAAAGTTGGTATTATGGAATTAAAGGTTGTGAAGGGACCACTGTTAGAGGCTAAATTTTGCCCCACTCCCAAATTCATATGTTAAAGTCTCAACAGCCAGTATATCAGAATATAACTTTATGGAGGTAAGCTTTTTAAAGAGATGATTAACTTAAAAGGAGGTTGGAGTGGGCCCTAATTCACCAGAACTGCTGTCTTTTTAAGAATAAATCTGTTTTTTCCTGTGAAGAAGCAGTGAAAGGGTGACCACCTAAAAGCCAAAGAGAGACCTCAGGAGAAAAAAACTCCTACTGGAAACTTGACTTGGACTTCCAGCCTCCAGAAATGTGAAAAAGTAAATTCCTGTTGTTTGAGGTACCCAGTCCATGGTATTTTGTTATGGCAGTCCTAGAAAACTAATACAACCACAAACTAAAATTTATTTTTCTCAATGTAGCAAAATAATTAGTCCTGGATTACAAAATTGAGGCTATTCCGCCATTGTTCATGACTGAAAGCACAAATAAAAGTTAAAATTAAACCATGTAGTTTAAGATTATTGTTTGTGAAGCCAGTCTACCACTTAGGACTGGAGGGGATTTTGGCTAGTAAATGGACTTCTCTGAGTTTTAGTTTCTTCAGTGTGAAATGATGAGATACAGCTGACATAAACTGGATGTTGTGAACATGTAAAACAGATAATGGCTTTAAAGCATGTGGTGTAATGTGTAGGACATAGACATGTTTAGAAAATACATTCCATTTCCGTTTGCCTGGTAAGAGTGTCATGACAAATATAAATCAAGATACTAAGGAAAAAGCAACATTCAGGATCAAGATTTTTAAATAACACTCTATTAAAATCATGGTTTTCTTAATGATAAACACCAGGAAAAAACTAAATATGTGATCAGCTTAACTAAAGTATCTGAACAAGAAAAAAAATTTTGCTGATAGGGCGATTTCTAAAAATACCTCTAACTATCTCCTGGGCAACCTTAAGGAATTCAGACTCAATGAAAAATTTTATACCTTAGTTAGATTAAGGAGAAAAATTCTACAGGAGGAAGATTTTTATTTTCTCAATATAAGGGACCTAATTTCACATCTGAAATCACTTTTTATTTTGAATAATTTATTTAGAGATTAGAAATACACAAATGTTTAAAACTCTAATTCAGTGAAATGATATTTATGTTAGTATAAGAGCATCATGTGATTTCCTTGTTAATGAGAGTTCAAAACCTGCAGCAAGTTAACTACTCTTTTTATTTTATTTTTTAAATTTTTTAAAAGATTTTATTTATTTATTTGACACAGAGACAGAGAGCCAGCGAGAGAGGGAACACAAGCAGGGGGAGTGGGAAAGGAAGAAGCAGGCTCCCAGCGGAAGAGCTTGACACGGGGCTCGATCCCAGAACTCCGGGATCACGCCCTGAGCCGAAGGCAGACGCTTAACGACTGAGCCACCCAGGCGCCCCAACTACTCTTTTTATAATTCTCCATAACCTTACATTTCCAATGTGTAATAATGTTTACTCAAATGTAAAGTACTCACTGGTATAAGTAGGACATTTAGGCTTGTCATAAATCCTTCTAGGGACATTTTTTTGTTTTTTGCTTTTTGTTTTTGCTTTTTTTGGGGGGTGTGAGGGGCATGCTTTTTGATAAATCAATAAATAAACCAAGTGGTGGCTAGATATTCAACATCGCTACAGATTTGGGAACATAACAAAGTCACTGAATGTTCTTTGTTGTTTTTATTTTTTATTTTTTTCTCATGGCTGTATTAGAACCATGTCAGAAACAATCAGATTAATACAAATCATAAAGTCTATGCTGTGAGAATGTAGAGTTAAAGTTTGGTGAACTTTTCAAAATTAGTTGGTCCTTATTTATTTATAAATAAAATATTTATTCTATATTTGGGGGGGGAAGGGCAGAAGGGTCAGAGGGAGAGAGAGAATCTCCAGCAAACTCCCCACTGAGAGAGGAGTCTCATGACCCTGAGATCATGACCTGAGCAGAAACAAAGAGTCAGATGCTTAACCTACTGAGCCACCTAGGCATTCCAAACCATTTTAAATTACATTAAATCAAACCATTATTGTTACTAAACTGGAAGGAAAGCCCAGGAACAAACTCTCATTTTGCTTGACTAAAATGAAATTACTAAGGACAAACAATGCAAAAGTTAAAGCAAATTAAAATCAATTTGATCTCATATGCAATAAATGACATAAAAATTAGACATTCACGTAACAAAATGTCATATTTAGAAATATCACCTCAAACCAAAATCCAACTTAAGACTCTGAACTGGCTGAAAGTAAAACTGTTGCGATATCATATAATGAAACAAAACATTAACAATGAAAATTCCTCAGTCGGTAAACATTGTTAGGGATAAATGTGCTCAATTAGGTGTCTCTCACATTTCACTTCTTACTAGAACTTTCTCATAATTTGTTTGTCATCATCTATTCAACAAATTTGACAATTTAAAATTTTCTGCCTGGATTCATAAATCTCTAAAATAGGACTGGCCAAAGAGTAGCTTTATTTTCTAATATTTTCTAACCAGACTCTTGCCATTGGTCAGTCCACTGCACTAAGTATTGCTACGGTGAGCTTTGATCATGTATTTGTTCCTGTGTTATCCTCACTCTCTGTTCATCTCCATATCCAAATCCTGCAAAGAGTATTCCAAGTCCTGTCACCTTACATTGTGTTCCTTGACTATTTCTCATTGGCCTCCTTCTCTACAACACTTTAAGGCAATTTTGACATATTTGGAGATAACTTTATTTCAATTCAGATCATTTGCTTTTCAAAAAATGTATCCTTTTTATATTGGTCTGACTTGTCCCTCCAACTACATACCATGTTTTAAGTTATGTAGTATATTTTATGCTTCAAGGCTCTGCTCCTTAACTTCCACACAGGAAATAATTTCAAAGACTTAGACAAATAGACTTCTTTGAGTATTAGTGTACTAGGAAGAAAAAGATGATTCTAAATCTTCAGAGATTAATAGACAACACTAGGATTTAAATCTTCATAACAGCCATAGTGTTGTTTACTGTGCTTTTGTCCAGTGACTTCTGATTACTACCTCTCCTTTCCCCCAACATCTTTTGCCTTTAGCTGAAGATGGTATTTTAGGTGATGTTTTGAACCACTCTGTGGAGTTACTCAGTTTTCCTGAGTATCTCTCATATATACAAGAGGTATACATTGTGAAAATATAGGAAACCTTACTAAAAATTGAGCTGGGAAGCCCTGAAGGGGGCGCTCTCACACATTACCACTCAGCTCTCACACTATCACCAAACAGGAGGAAGTTTAGTTTATACTCATAAGCAAGAGGAAGAACCAATTGCTCCTCCTCCAGAAATAGCCCAGCCAACGAGAAACTGGCACACTCAGCCAATGAGAAGCCTTCACCTGTGAACTCTCCTAAACAGCCCCTCCTAACTTCCTCCATTTCTCCATAAAAGCAAGTCCTTCTGCTTCGTTCTCCAGGCTTGCCTACGGTTTGCCATAGTTTGCTTGTCCTAATTTGCAATTGCTCTGCTGATCCCAAATAAACTCAATTTGCTGGCAAAATAGCTGACTCTCTCTCGCTCGCTTTTTTTTTTTTTAAGGTCACCAACATGTTATTAAACTTTCGTTTATTTTTCTTCTGTTCATCTTTTATTATAGTACCTACCTCAGACAAGAACCTCAGAGAGTAGTGGGAGAATTATTTTTCTTCCCCTATACTCCCAGAGGTGTAGTGTAAGTCAAATCAAGGAGGGGTCTTCTATTAGTACACATATGATTCAAAAATCACCCAAACTTACAAATATTGTACTATTTCACTGGATGCAGTGGGTAAAGGTACTTTTTACCAAAAGTCACTTATGAGGTAGGAGGACATTGGCCAAATGATAGATATCCATTTGTTCTTTCCATTTAACACTTTGGAATCTGTATGTATGTATGTTCCTTATTTTAACACCATATACCAACTTTACTCCCTCAACCCATATTATTTAACTGCCTCTTCAGTGAATGTACTTTAGTAGTGCAGGCAAAGTGATATAAGCAGAAGAAAAGTCCAAAGAAAATAGAATTAGACTAGAATCTGAGCCCTGCCAACTAACAAGTATGACTTCAAGCAAGAGTCTTAAATCTATCTGTATTAAAGTTCTTGGAATGCAGAGCGTGTTATATAATTGCCGGGCATGGTATAAAATGAAAATGCAGTCAGGCCCGAGCCATTGGATATTTTAAAATGTACTCAGGCATTTTGTTTGTGTTCAGGTATGGTGAGGCCAACAGATCGGGAGATGACTGCCATTAAAAATATAGTTTATTACTCACAATTTTGAAGAGTATGGGGACACCACACCACGCAGAGCAACATGAGAGAGCACTGAGGCTGGCTGGTGAGAAAGAACAAGGCAGAGAGATTGCAAAAAAAACCTGCTAGGAAAATAGCAGTTTTTCTGTATTTCTAGTATTTCTAGGAAAATAATAGGCAAAGTAGGGTGAGTAGGCTAAACAGGTTTAGGATTGGCTAGCTTGAAAGATTTCAGTGGGCTCCCACTGTGGGGACGACTGACCCTGTGGTCATCTAGACTGGAGAGTAACACTTTATTCTCAAGCTAGATAAAGCGGGTGTCAAGCTAGGTAAAGGAGGTGGAGAGGGGCGGTATTGACTTTGCACTGGTTATTTTGCAAATGAGAAACAGAGTCTCCTTTACTAACTCTAGGAATACATTAACCTTGGGATAGGCAGTCCCTCCTCAGTCAGCAAGCTCCCAGATAGCAAAACATCAGACACACATCATCAGATACAGAAACTAGGAAATATGGTTAATACAGTGGGGAAGTCAATCTTTTTTCCCACAGTCCCAAACTACTGCAGCTAGGTCAATCTTATGTGATTCTTACAAACTGAGATGCACTTAGTACCTGGATTGAGGGTCCCAGGAGACCTCACTAAATCTCCTACCAAATATCCCATCCATGGCACTGCAACCAGGAAGAGAACAGCAACTGCCTTGTCCTCCTCCCCAATGCATATGGGCAACTCTCTGTGCCCATGACCACACATCCACTGGGACAGAGGGCAATGACAGAACAGAATCCTCCCTAATCCACCCACCAATGCAATCCAGTCATTGCCTCAGGCAGAAGGTAACAGGAATCTTAGGATGGGAAAGAGGGGGAGCATAAACTGGGATGGTGCTCAGGGCACCGGAGGGAAGGGAGTGGGCAGCTTCCGACCAGGCAGCCAAAACCATGGTGACTCTGGGGGCGGGAGGGTGGAGTCCAGTGTGAGCTGATACTCCAAGTCCCAGTGCATGCTTCATTGCCCCATCCACCTTCACTTATAGAATACAAATTCAAAGATAACATTCATAAGAATTTCACAGAGTATTAATTCCTAAATTCAGGGGCCTTCTGAGCCCCTGATGCATGCTCATGAAAACAGCTCTAGATCCAGAGGACAACTTCTATATCTTATCTTCCATCTTCTAGACCAAACTTTATTCTGGCTCTTGTAGAAGCCAGCTGTGCTCAGATTTAAGCTAAGCAGTGCCTTGCCTTAGCGGCTTAGCATATGTCTTATTTTCTATTCCAGGATTTTCTGCCACTCATGCATGTGGACACTATGAGACCCAATCAGGCATTCTGGCACAAACTTAGAAGAGGGAGAACACAACCAACGAGGAAATGTCATGTGATGGACAACACAGCATTCCTGTCTTTGGGCCTTGGGCAGACCATCTGAAGTACTTTCTCCACAATTCCTCAGGATCCCCAGCTGGATCAAGTCACAACTTCCCACACTGCCAGCTCCATAAGACACTCTTGGCTTTTCTTCTTGCCCTGGCTCGTTCTTTCTACTGCCCACACATGTTCCTTAGGACTGCATCACAAAATAAACTGTTTGCAAGTCCTTGAACAAAGCAAAACTTTTTGTGGGAATTCTGAATAATATTAAATGACTTATTTTGAAGGACAAATGAGATAATATATGTAAAATAACAAACACAGGATCTGGCAAATCATTGCTATGTAGTATCTGCGTTCTTAAACCTTTCTCTCCCAATTTGAAAAACTGTCTGAGGTATAATCTATAGCCAGATGTACAGAAAATGCAACTTTTTTTTTTCAAATCTCTATTTTAATATTGAATTGAGTCAAATCCTGGTAAATTCTGTCTATGCAAATTAAAATAGTATTTTCTGGATTCTACACTTTCCAAGGTGACAGGTGGGGACAGCAGAAGAGTACCTAGTGTCAGATACTCAGGGAGTCATCTCTTCCCTGGGCTGAGGAAAACATCCCAACTTGTTTCCAAGAAGAATCCATATCCCTAGTGTATCTTTGGATAAGTCTCCTTGCAGGACTCCTGGTGTCTCTTATGTCTCAAAGCTCATCAGAATCTCTGGACTACCCCTGTGCTCCTTTGCGGGATGTGGGAAAATTGGCTCATCTCTGACAGTTCCTCTGTGCTGCAGGACAATGAAGTAAGCAGGTTGGACTCCCACCCTCTGCTCTTTATGTATTGTCGATCCGGCATGTTGGTATTTAATGGACAAAACTTGTTTCCACAGGATCCAGCTAGAAAACAGGTTAAGTCCCCTCAACCATTGAATCAACAAATGTCCCTACCTTTTTTCAGTTGTATTTCCTACACCATGTTCAGGGATAATAGCAATCATGACAATATTTCAGAGACCCCCAACCATGAGTTTCTAACTTTATGCTTCCTCTTTTGCTCTTCCTGCCACCCCCCACCCAATATCCAATGGCATATTTGCCAAATCTGGGTATATGGAGAACACAAAAGTAAAAACAAAAACCTTCTCACCATTTAAGGCACAGAGTTCTCCACCATTGCTCTTGAAAACAAAAATCAAGTCTCTTAAAACACATAAAGGATTTTCTCTCTACAAAACTAACTATGCCTTGAGGTGTTTCTATAATAAAACTCCGAGAGCAATCAGTTTGGAATGGGGATTGTGCATGAAGAACACATAATCAGAATAATCAAATTATTATCCTGTCAAGAAGGAAATGTGTCCTTACAAAACCCAGCATCTAGGAAAACCCAGCAGGCATTTAGTGACCGCTCAATTCAGCCTGAAAGCAGAAGACAATCTTGGGCTGCAGGGCACCATTCGGGGTTCTAAAGAGGAAGGGCATTTAACTAAGTTTTGTCCAATACCAAAAGAAAGAAGGAGAGCATGCCAGGTACAAAGACAAGATGAGTAAAGCACAAAAGTACAGAGAACCTACCTGGTACCAGGTAAGCAGGACAGCATTTAAGGTATCAGGGGAAAACGCAAGAGAGAATCTCCTATTTTTGGTGCAGGATTTCGCAGTAGGGTACTAACATTCCAGTTTGCCCTGGACAGTCTCATTTCATCCCTGGTATCTCAACATGATTAATATTTCCCCTTTTTATACTTAGAAGTGTCTGGGTTTGAACATTTTTCACAGAAGGAGAAAATCGTAAAATATGTGTGGAACCACAAAAGACGCCAAACAGCTAAAGCAATCTTGAAAAAGAAAAGCAAAGCCGGAGGCATCACAGTTCCAGACTGCAAGTTACATTCCAAAGCTGTAGTGATCAAGACAGCATGGTACACACACACACAGACACACACACACACACACACACACACAAAAGACACACTGATGAATGGAACAGAATAAAGAACCCAGAAATGAATCCATTATCTTTATGGTTAACTAATCTTCAACAAAGCAGGAAAGAATAACCAAAGGAAAAAAGTCTCTTCAAAAAATGGTGTTGAGAAAACTGGACGGCAACATGCAAAAGAATGAAACTGGACCACTTTTTTACACCAAAGAGGTTACAAGCAGTAATCTCTTTGACTTTGGCTGTAGCATCTTCTTACTAGATACGTCTCCTGAGGCAAGGGAAACAAAAGCAAAAATAAACTATCAGGACTTCAACAAGATAAAAAGCTTCTGCACAGCGAAGGAAATGAACAAAGCTAAAAGGCAACCTTCAGAGTGGGAGAAGATATTATTTGCTAATGACATACTCAATAAAGGGTTAGTATTCAAAATATATAAAGAACTTATGTAACAACACCCCCAAAAACAAATAAGCCAGTTAAAAAATGGGCAGAAAACCTGAATAGACATTTATCCAAAGAAGACATCCAGAGGGCTAACAGATACATGAAAAGATGCTCAACATCACTCATCATCAGGGAAATGCCAATCAAAACTACAATGAGATACCAGCTCACACCTGTCAGAATGGCTAAAATTAACAACACAGGAAACAATAAGTGTTGGTGAGGATGTGGAGAAAGGGGAACCCTCTTACACTGTTGGTGGGAATGCAAACTAGTGCAGCCACCCTAGAAAACAGTATGTAGCTTACTCACAAAGTTAAAAATAGAACTACTCTACAATGCAGCAGTTGCGCTACTAGATATTTACCCACAGGGTACAAAAATACTGATTCAAAGGGATACATGTACCCCGTTGTTTACAGCAGCATTATCAATAGCCAAATTATGGAAAGAGCCCAAATGTCCATCGATTAATGAATGAACAAAGAAGAAGTGGTATATATATATATAATGGAATATTACTCAGCCATAAAAATGAACGCAATCTTGCCATTTGCACTGACTTGGGTAGAGCTAGAGTATATTATGTTAAGTGAAATAAGTCAGTCAGAGAAAGACAAATACCATATGATTTCACTCATATGTGGAATTTAAGAAACAAAGCATATGGACAAGGGGGATAAAAGAGAGAGAGGCAAACCAGAAAACAGACTCCACTATAGAGAACAAACTGAGGGCTGCTGGAAGGGAAGTGAGTGGGGGGAGATGGGTTAAATGGGTGATGGGTATTAAGGAGGGCACTTGTGATGAACACCAGGTGTTGTATGTAAGTGATGAATCAGTAAATTCTATACCTGAAACTAATATTATACTGTATGTTAACTGGAATTTAAATAAAAACTTTTTAAAAAAGTGAGTTTGGACAATAAAGTACAGAGTCCTTCTATTCAGTCGACAATCCAAGCAAGTACTCAGCATATAGGAAATGAACTTAGACAACACTCCTCCAACCTTTCAAAAGAAACGTTTCCATGATATGATTTGATACTTAATTCTAAAAGAGCATTGAAATTGGTATCATAGAAAAAATCAGGTTCTTATTTTACTTCATGTCACTGACCTGCCAGAAAAATACCTGACAAAAAGTTTTGTGAATTGAATAAAATTAAATGTACAGGTATAAGATAATTGGAAAGTAATGGAACACACAATGAAGAGAGGAAAAAAAAGATTCAAAATCTACATAAATATCTACCCATCCTTTGTACATTTTTAGAAGACTTATGGAATACATGGCATTTCTAATGTATCTCAAACATTTTGTATAAAACAAAAACTTGGAATACAGCCTATTCCATGTGGCTTCTTGCTGATTTTATGAATGACATACTGTCCTACCATTGTGATTTATTCATAAAGGGTCTAATCTTAAAATACCAGATATGAAATATGATACACATATAGGTGACATAGCTAGCCCATATTTACTGATTGTGAATGATCTGTTTACTTAAAAATATATTTAGAGTTATACAATAGTATTTTAATTATTTTACTGATATAAATTATTATATTTCAAGTGAAATATAATAATATTAGTATATATTACTGGTTCAAAAATTAATGATACATGATTTTCCACTACTTTTCCTCTTATTTCCCCAAATTCACCACCATCTCCTATCTCTGTGTAGATACAACTCTTGGGCTTTATTTATGATGACTTGGGTACTGGCCCAACTAGAGAGAACTAGAGGAGCCAGCATGATTAATATTTTAAAAAGCAGAGAATCATTACCCAGAGATATATTATAAAAATGTGTCACAACCTAGACCTCAAAGAAGTACATACTAGATCACACATATATACATACATTTTCAACTAATTTTACTGTATTTTATTCTGGGGTTATATTACTTACAGTATATTTATTTAAAAATAAATTGGGGTGTGATGTCAGGGAGAAACTGGTCACCTCATGAAAACCATGCATGCTATATGAAGAGAGAGCATCATATCCTTAGAGTTTTCTGATGGAAACAGACTGAACCCCATCAAAGTTAGGAATATCCTCCAACATAAATGTGTGTCCATCTCCATGGCTATTCTTTCCTAATACCCCATCTCAGAGGTCACAGAGTCCAGAAAAAAAGAATAAAAAACCATACCACATCCCATTCAAAGAAGGAGGGTTCCAGCTCATGTCTGCACAGCAGGCATAGAACATGGGCATGGAGAATATGGGATGAGAAGAGAAAAAAATGGGAGGAATAAGGGTGTGGTAAAGACAGAAATAGATTACATTTGTTTTTGAGTTTAATGTTTTCTACTGGCCTTAAAAACGTATATTGTTTATAATTAAAAGTGGCCAGAAAAATTGGGAAGTGTGACCAAAGCATCATTAAGGGATAAAAAACGTGGGGCATTTGTAATTTCACCTGTCAGATGATCCACCCAAATGAATATTGTAGGCTTCTTTTGATTGTAAGCACAATGTACAACAAGTTATTTTTGATCTTCTCTACCAAAAAACGAACAATTTTCCTTTGTAACTTGTATATTTGCTCTGATTTTAATGCAATAACTCTACCCAGAATTGCTAACAATAAAGCTTCTGATCTCATTTATGACTTGTTATTCCTTAGAGGAAGCAGTGAGGATTCAATAAAATAATCTATTTCATAAACTAAAAGGTAGCTTACAACGAAATATACAGCATTAGTAGGTTTGCTCAATCTGTTATTAGGTAATACTATATTTGCATTACCCAGACTAAGGTGTCTGGAGTTACTAATGCGCAATTCTATTTAAATTCACATTTCCAGATAATCCTGTTATACCACCTTCCCAATTTTTAATGGGAAAATCTCTGGCCACTTTTCCTACCAGTTGATTTGGTTCCTTCCTGTAAGATTTGCTAGAACAATTAATATATCAGTATTGCAATTTCACAATTATAATTGTTAATGTTATTTACTTTCAATTTTTCATGTGGCAAAGTCATTCTTCAGATTTTAAGCAGCACACAAAATGTTTTAATATTAAATTCTGGTATTCTGAATAAAAGTTTATAGGTTTGTATAAGCCATTTGATAAGTCAAATGAACATGTTAATATTAGCAACATAAAATATGTCTTGTAGAAGTATATGAAATCTTAAGAAAAATGAATTGATTCACAGCTTTTTTTTTAAGATTTTATTTATTCATTTGACAGAGAGAGATAGAAAGAGAGGGAACTCAAGCAAGGGGATTGTGAGAGGGAGAAGCAGGCTTCCCACTGAGCAGGGAGCCCGATGTGGGTCTTGATCCCAGGACCCTGGGATCATGACCTGAGCCGAAGGCAGATGCTTAACTGCTGAGCCACCCAGGCGTCCCCATAGCTCTTTTTGATAACCAATACACGCCATACCCTAACTTTGAGTTGATCTCATGACTCTGTGAGGAATGTCAACATCATTTTAGTTGCTTAGAAATTACGTAGTTCTTAAAAGAGAGAGATATCATGTAGTCCTTGTTTTAAAAGCCGGTGGATTTTCACTCTCCAAAAAGATTTCATTAGTTGTTGATGGGGGATACACTTTGTTGCTGTAAAGTTGGTCTATTTTTGTGCTAGCCTAATACAATTTTTTGAGAAAAGATTCTTTTCTAGATATTCCAAAATCATAGGTTGATTTGTTGTTGTTGTTCCATAATATATTTTTATGCGTGTTTTACTCTCTCCTTTTAATAATACAAGATTATTTAGATTTTGATTTATTATAGGATATTCTGTTAGCTCAGCTATGGAGTAATTTCAATGTTATGAAATTTTCAGAGTTTCTCAAAAATTTGCATAGAATAACATTCCTCCAATTAGAGCCATGTATTCCCTTAGGCAATTTATATTTTTATTTTGCCTTAAGTCTAGGCACTAGTAAAAACCATTAATCACTTATATTTCCAGGGTAATTATTCAAAATGCTTAAATGTCCAGGCATATATGGTAAAATAGGTAATCAATGTGAGTGTGGACTCTGGAAAACCAGATGTTTCATAATCAAAGTGTTTAGCCCATTTTAATCATCATAAGTGTGGAAATAATGTTAGCCTAATAATATACACCCATGGGCCAGATTTACCCTACATACCACAACTTTATCAACATTATACATTTTAGCCAATTTTCTTTTGTTTGTTTCTTTCACACAGTACTAAATTTCATATTTTAAAAATTAAAAAAAATAAATTTCCTATTTAGATTTCACTGCTGCTATTATTCTTGTAATTACTGTCATCATTGTTATTTTCTTTAGCTGGCGTTTATTACTATATCATATGCAGGACAGTAAACACTCACTCTGAATTATTTCTTTATATCTTTATAATAATCCTAGGAGATGAGTACCAATATATCAACCACAGCTGTGGCAAGGTTAAATAACTTATCACAGCTCTGAAACTTGTGAGTAGAACAATTATTCTATTCCAGTATCACGTGGTTCCAAATTTCAAAATCCAATTTCCTAAATTATATTTTTGTTTTGTTTTTGTCCTTTTAATTTTTTTCAAATTTTTATTTAAATTCTAGTTGGTTTACATATAGTGCAATATTGGTTTCAGGAATAGAATTCAGTGGTTCATCAATTACATACAACATCCAGTGGTCATCATAACAAGTGCCCCCCCTAAATACCCATCATCCACCTAGCCCATCCCCCACACACCTCCCTTCATGATCCCTCAGTTCTCTATAATTAAGAGTCTCTTATGGTTTGTTTCTCTCTCTCTCTCATTTTTCCTCCTCCCATATGTTCATCTTTTTTTTTCTTAAATTCCATGTATGAGTAAAATTGTATGGTATTTGCCTTTCTCTGACTGACTTATTTCACTTGCCATAATACACTTTAGCTAGTTTTTGTTCTTTTTAATTCATTATTGGTGAGTAGGGTATCCTCTTTGTATTCTCAGAACTTAAAGCACTGTCTGGCATAAAACCAGCACTCATAAATAGTAAAATAGCAAATCAAGAGCTAGTCCCGTGCCTATTTTAGATTAACAATTCTGTAATTCATTTGATATAATACACGAAAGTCTTTTTATCTGTTCATAAAGTTATCACATCATTATTTTTTATGTCTATAAACCTCTGTTTATAACTTCTTCAGTTTTTTCACCACAAAGACAGCATCATCCAAGGAGAAGAACTAGAGCATAACATTTGAATGTAGACTCCAGAGAAAAGAAACTTGTATTCCAAACTTCTAGGACATATTATATTCCTCAAATTGGGCATGTTTCCTAACTTCTTCACATTTACTAATATGAGAAGTTACTTCATTGGGTTTTTATTAAAGTAAAAGGAGAGAGGGCATGTGTTAGGGAAATCTTACCTCTGGGAACTGGATACCCAAGCCTTTTCAGTTAATGGGAACTGGAAATGTTTTCATGCAATTATTTTTGGAGTTTATATTTGAGTAACTAATTATTTAATTTATACCATAATGTATTTAAATATCTTATTCAAACACAAATAAAACAATATGATATTGTTGGGTGATATTCTATTACTAAAAGTCTATTGATGGATGGAGTCAATCATTACCTCTATTAAAATATAGGTAGGGAACCTGGGTGGCTCTTTTGGTTGGGAGTCTGCCTTTGGCTCAGGTCATGATTCTGGGGTCCTGGAATAGGGCTACATTGGGCTCCCTCCTCAGAGGGGAGTCTCTTTCTCCCTCTCCCTTTGCCCTTGCCACTGCTTGTGTATATATATATATATATATATATATGAAGAGAGAGAGAGAGTTAAGAAGCTTCCTGTAGCAGACATACCCAATGAGTTGTCTTCTTCCCTTGAGTACAGGCATAATCTATTATTTGCTTCTAATCAATAAATTATGGCTACAGTTCATTTACATGGTAAAAGTTAAAAGATTTTGCAAATATAACTGAGTTCCTAAATCAGTTGGCTGAAAGTGTTCAAAAGGGAGATTATCCTGAGTGGGTCTGTCTTAATCAAGTAAAAGGAGGGATGGGACCCTCCATGAAGTCAGATAAACTCCCACCGGCTTTGAAAAAAACAAGCCATTGTGAGTTCTACAGCCATAAGAAAATGAATTTTGCCAATAACTTGAATGAGCTTAAAAGTAGATTTTTTTTTTTTAACCCTGGTCAAGCTTTCAGGTGAGAACACCATCAAGGCCTGCAACTTGACTGCAGCCTTGTAAGACCTTGAGTAGAGACCTAGTTAAGTGGTCCCTGGTCCCTGACTTCTAATGCATGAAAACTAAGAAGTAATAAATGGGTTTGCTTTCAAGTGCCTAAAAGTATGCTAATTCATTACACAGAAATAGAAAATTAATACATGCTCCATTCCTCAAGTACGCAGGTCCAGAATAACTCCGGAGATAAAATCCAAATGTTTATTTCAGCATCCCCTCTATCAAATGAAGGAAAATCCAAAGATATAAGAGCATATCTGAAAGAACTGGATGGATGTGAATGAAGGACAATTTCATAAACCGACAAAGGTTCCAGAAACAACAACAAAGACATAAAACACGAGGTGGGGGATGGGGGTGGGGATCTGGCTTGGAGATGTAAGGTATTACTAGATTTTTTTGTTTCTGAAAAAAGAAAAAATCATCATTCTTGTTACAGGTCATGGCTGATTTTGATTATCAAGGTAGACGTCATGGTACTCTATGGAAATTTTAGGGAAAATTTCATGCATATGGATGCAGAGAACTTTAACTTTGGAATTCAGCGGTTATCATGTGGGGGGAAAAAAAAGCCCCCGACTAAGCATGATTCAGAGAAAAGGAAAACCTTTCCTCTTATCTTGAAGTTCCATCATTGTCCTGATCTATATCATTGAAAGTGTACACTGGGTCTGTGTAAGCGACCGCTGATCAGCAGTGACAGCAAAGAAAATTACAGCACTATAGTTTGCAGGCATAGTCAGTGAGGGACAGATTCCTTTGGGAACACTGAGAATTTCCACAGGACTCTCAAGGACACAAGATACCTTGGTGTGACTTTAGGATGTTACAACTTTACCTGCAGCAATAAAATGCTTACGTTCTAGGTAATGCAGTCTTACAGACGCAGATCTCTGGCAGCTGCCATTGTGGAACATGGGCTGATGATTCAGACCATTGATGGCACAACGAGAAATCTCAGAAATATCCTATGGGTGCACTCCCTCAAGAATCTGAACTCCCTGTTCGAATGTGGTTGTAGTCTAACTGGTACTCAACAAATATGATCACATATGTACTAATGATTTGAGAGACCAGAGGGATATTTGAGTCGACATACCATAAAAGATATAATAAAATTAAAATGCAATGATCAGAGAAAGGAGGCATAGAAAAGACTAGCTGAAAATGAAAGCTTATGTAAATGTAATCTTAAATGGCCTATATATTTCCTAGTAGATCAAAAATTGAACAGAAAGACTTGAAGACCTTGGGCATCCAGATTAAAAAGGATGCATTGTCACTTTTCGTATTTCATAGTGTCAAAATATAAACAAGT
Organism: Ursus americanus; assembly: GCF_024610735.1. Taxonomy (NCBI): domain Eukaryota; kingdom Metazoa; phylum Chordata; class Mammalia; order Carnivora; family Ursidae; genus Ursus; species Ursus americanus. The sequence goes on along the minus strand of NC_142141.1, from coordinate 49,491,778 downwards.
AATTTTTCCTGATACAAAACTCAGAAATAATTTTCTTTTGAATTTGTGGAAAGAATATGATACAATACAGAACTTGTGGTGGTCTAGGGCACTTAGAAACATGTCACTTCTTCGACATATATATGAAATATAACTTATTTAAAATATTAAAGCCTTTGGAGATTTTACTTAAAAATCCACATTTCTACCCTGTCTCAAAAAACCTGGACATATGGTTAAATTTGGTCTGTGTTCAGTTTGGCAATGATCTCTGTGAGCTGAGAAACACAGGCTCACTTGAGAGTGGCCTGTAACTTCAGGTTAGCACAATCTTCGTATTTCATTCCATCCAGCCTTATTTGCTTATTTAAGTCATCTGCCTGCTTCCTTTAGGCCACTGAGTTTGGGATCTCTTAATGTCTTTAATAATATCTTCCACAACATCTCTATGAATATATAACAAAGCATTTCAGATGTTTCTATAGTAACAATCTCAATGTAACTAATCATGCTTTCTTTTTAATCTTGGCTCCAAGAGAGATAAGAATAAAATCTAATTCTCAATCATATAATCTATATTTACCATCATAGTGAACAGACTTGCTTTCTTCCTTTTATGGTCTTGATCTTTACTTTTGATTTGTTCCCCATTAACTATATCTTTACGGGCTTTCTGGGGGGGATGAAGGGAAGAAGATTCAGTATAAATAAAGAGAAACAAAAGCACGTTTGTTGAATTTTTTTTACATTATTTTATTTTATGCATCCCCTTACTGAAAATCCACAAGACCTTCTCTGCTGCAACTTATCTATGGAATTTTTATTTTTATAACATGTACAGGACATGAAGCAGGTAAATGAAACAAAAAGTGCCGAAACTCAGTTGTTACATTTCCTGTTTACTGTTGTGATTTAGAAAGATGCTCAGGAAGAGGTAGGGGTGGGAGGATAAGTATATTCTCTCACACATCATAACTGTCCCTAAAGGATCTCACAACACCAGTGATACTCAACCTTTAGCTTGCATCAGAATCACCCAGAAGGCTTGTTAAAAACAGATGGCTGGTGGAGCCTGAGACTGCTTGTCTAATGAGCTCACTGGTGATGCTGATTCTGCCCATCCTAGAAGTACCACCAGACAAACATGAACCCAGCTCAAATCCTAAGTGTAGAGAAGTCTTATTTATTCTTAAATTTCCATTAAATTGTACTTTCTCACATATGGGAGATGCTTGGTACATAACTATTGAAGGAATTAAGGGTTTGATGTTGTGACATAATAATATTCAGCTAACAGAGTTTTGGTGGGGCCTCAATTAACAGGAAGTTCAGCTACTGAAAGAGAAGTACCTCATTTCATCTGTCAATTTTGCCTTTTTCTAGTACATTGGGGAATCTCAGCTTTGTATTTGAAAACACATCGTGCTTTTTCTTCCATGAGGGATGTATATATAATCAGAATTTTCTTGTTTTTATTTTGTTTTAAATTTTTTAAAGATTTTATTTATTTGAGGGAAAGAGAAAGCGAGAGAGAGCATGAGCAGGGAGAAGAGGGAGAAGCAGGCCCCCTCAGAGCAGGGAGCCTGATGTGGGGCTTGATCCCAGGACCCTGACATCATGACCTGAGCCAAAGGCAGATGCTTAACCAACTGAGCCACCCAGGCGCCCCCAGAATTTTCCTGTTTTTAAATGCGAGTACCCAAAATAGAATTGAATCTGTCAAATTGTTAAATCTAGGAGGAAGACTATGTTTCTTTTAATTTCTATTGGTGTACTGTATATGAATATATTTAAACTTCTTGTGTTTTGAAAACGTTCCAAAAGATAATTTAAACACTTTCATTAAAAAAAAAAAAATCATGGATACATTTTTCATATTAACTTTTCATTTTATTTTTTTGTAAAATAAATTGTTTAAAAGAACCAAATTTTGTCTTTTTCTTTATATTCAGACTATATCCTAACTTCAAGAGGCAGCTAAAATTAACTGAAAGTTAAATTCTAAAGTGTTTATTTTGTCCTGGCTGTTAAGATAACACCTGGCTCATGTTTACCAAAATTCTTTCTTTCCTCCTGGACATTCAGCTGTGTTACATTTCCTTCCCTTTCTTGCAGGTGTGGCTATGATCACTAAGTTCTTGCCAAAGGAATATGGCTGAAAGTGGTAAAAACTCAATAAAGGGCCATCCCATGAAAGGCTCCCCCGGGATTCTGCACCCTTAAAATAGGGTAAGACACCCTAGAGATTGAAGAAGCCTGGTGTGTGAATGACAAAATGGAGCAGGATTACCCTTAATTTCAGCTAGTCTTTATCTGAGCTGGAAATAAACTTCTATTAAACCACTGGGATCACGGGGCTTGTCAGAACTGCTGGTATTCCTTCAACTTGTATCGAAATTAGTACGTTGCTCTTGGGTCCTGTCACCATGTTATTAAGTAGCAAATTTTGGTAAGATTACCAGCTGCAGTAACCCACAAGGACGACAACATGCTAACTAACAAGACTCAGCTGAGCTGTGATGGCTATTGATGGCTATACCACAAAACTATTACAAGAATAAAATTAGCTTGGTATTTCTTTATTTTTTATTTTTTAAAAAAGAGTTATTTATTATTTTAGAGAGAGAACATGTGCATGGGCATGAACAGGGGGAGAGGCAGAGAGAAGGGGAGAGAGAACCTCAAGCATACTCCCCGCTGAGCGTGAAGCTTGATCTCAGGACCCTGAGTGCAATATGGACCTCAACAACTGAATGTCAGGTTTGAAAATGTTTTTGAGATTAAAAAAAAAGAAAAAAATATTGTTAGGATGTGTTAAAAAAAAACATGCCTGCTTTACATAAACAATCAGATTGAGAGTTTTACCTCCACACTTAAGTCAGATCGCCCCAAGGCAGCATCAGTAATTTGAAAAGGGAAGGAACATTGAGGTGAGATGTAAAGACATAAAGGAGAGCTTACGTTTTGTCTGAGTACTACTTAGTGTTTACTGCTAAGTGGAAATGATCAGAAACAAATTAATCAGAAGCCTATCAGGTTTTGGCAATTTTATTGACAAAGTAACAAGGAGTTCAGACTAAAAATATTCTGGTACTTTGAAACTCAAATCAACTTTTGGATTCTGAGGCTTGCATATCCAGGAAGCAGGTAAGGAGAGGGATTCCTCGGCTTAAGAGAGGAACTGGTGCCAACTCGAGATGTAGCCGTGGAAGTAAAAAGGAGACATAATATCACGTATAAGGTAAAGCTAGGTGCCTTATATTCTATATAAGGGATAGGAGAGTTCCTATCATTTGATAGAATCCAAGTCTCAACCCAGGAATATTTCAAAGTTAAGCTGAAGTGGGAGCTACTGCTTGTCCCCCATTCTTCTGTTTCCAAGGAGTTTTGGTTTTTGTTGTGCTTATCCTATCCTGGTTCTGCCCTGAACTTTGGATGTGTGCATGGGGTAGGTGGGTAGGATTATCTTTTAGACCTTTGTCTTTTGGAAAAGACTATTGCCCAAAAATCTTGGACAGTTTGCATCTGGGATGCATATTGTCTCCTTTGGGATGAGATGAATATGTTTTATGTGGAAGATGAAGGTTGAAACAAATATTTGGAAAACTATGATAGAGACTGGCTCATTATTTACTATATTTACGTTCCGCTTTTCCTGGACACATAGCTAGATTAATTTCCCTGTCCCCATTGAAGTTAAAAGTGACCTTATGACAACAGCATAGAAGACATTCAACAAAACTAAAAAGCAACCTACAGAATGGGAGAAGATATTTGCAAATGACATATCCAAAGAAGGGTTAGTATCCAGAATATATGGACTTCTAGAACTCAACATCCAAAAACTGAATAATCTAGTTAAAAAAAAAAAAATGGGCAGAAGACATGAACAGACATTTCTCCAAAGAAGACGTTCAAATGGCCAACAGAAACATGAAAAGATTCTTAACATCACTCATCATCAGGGAAATGTAAATCAAAACTACAGTGAGATATCACCTCACACCTGTTAGAATGACTAAAATAAGAGACACAAGAGACCTCAAGTGTTAGCAAAGATGTGGAGAAAACGGAATCCTCTTGTACTGTTGGTGAGAATGCAAACTGGGGCAGCCACTCTGGAGAACAGTATGAAGTTTCCTGAAAAAGTTAAAAATAGAACTACCCTATGATCCAGTAATTGTACTAGTAGGTATTTACCCAAAGTATACAAACAAACAAACAAACAAACCGCTGATTCGAAGGGATACACACACCCCTTTGCTTATAGCAGTATTATTTACAATAGCCAAATTAAGGAAGCAGCCTTAGATGAATGGATAAAGAAGATGTGTTATATGCTTAAGGGAATATAACTCAGCCATAAAAGAGAATGGAATCTTGTCATTTGCAATGATGTGGATAGAGCTAGAGAGTATTATACTAAGTGAAATAAGTCAGGGAGATACAAATACCATATGATTTCACTCATGTGGAATTTAAGAAACAAATGGGCGTAGGGAAAATAACAAATAGGCAAACCAAGAAACAAACTCTTAACTATAGAGAACAAATTGATGCTACCAGGAGGTAGGTGGGGAGATGGGTGAAATAAGTGATGGGGATTAAGGAGGGCACTTGTGATGAGCACCGGGCGTTGTATGGAATTAATTCACTATACTATACACTAAAAACTAATAGAATACTGTATGTTAACTATACTGGAATTAAAATTTTTAAAAAGTGACCTTATGACTCATTTCTGGCCAACGAGATACAGGTGCAAATGATTAACTCACTTCTAGGCATGCCCATAACTTGTGATTAATTCTCCATTTGCTCAACCTATCTGCCGCATGGACAGAGAAAACACTGAGGCCCTAGAGGAAGGCTGAGACACAATGGAAGGAACTACTAGATGATACGGGTATTGCATTAGACAATTTATATCCATTCTCTCACATAGCTTTGCGATTGTTCAAGAAGGTATAACAAATACTAATTTTATCCATGATGAAAATCAAAGCTCAGAAACATTAAGAAACTTAACTACAATTATACCTCTTTTAAGTTGCACAAGCAATGCTTATTTTGTTTAAGGATCTATGATAAACAATTATACCTCTTTTAAGTTGCACAAGCAATGCTTATTTTGTTTAAGGATCTAGAAGAAATTTTGTGAAAATCTTTTCTTGTGGCACAAATAATTTACATTTTAATAAAAAAACCTAATTCTAACTTAAAATGTTCAAATTTTCTAAATTCTTAAACAGTAAGTACTATCCAAAAAAATCTAATAAAAAGAAAAATGTGTCTCTAGTTTACAGCTATGTATTAATTTATTCATGCGTTCAAATATCTACCATTATATGTATTCTCACTTTGATAAACTAAAGAAATATAAACTTGGATGTGATATTAATGTTCCTTTTGGACCCACTGAATGATATTCTAATCTAATCTTTAACTAAAATTAGCTTAACTGGCTCAATATATTTAGTGCTTTAATCTAAGCAGAGTCAAACAGGGAGGGGGGGAAAAAAAAAGCAAGTGTAATGTTGTAAAGAGAGATTTTTATAGGGTGGTAAGTAAGCCCTAAGTGAATTGAAAAGTTTTGTGAATTCTTTTTTTTTTTTTGAAAAAAAAATGTGAATTCTTAAAATGAAGAAGAAGATGTAACTCTTTAAAAACATTTTTTTTGCCAATAACTTATTTTTCTTAACCCTAACGTAAGGCAGTTAGAATTGATATGTCAAACACTGACCTTACAATAATGCCCACATTTGTAAAGGAAATGATGAAATAGAATAACATGTGAGCCTAAGAGCTCCAGTTAACATTTAAAACTTGGTGTGGGAAACAAAGACAAAAGAAATTAAATTTCCTTAACTCCCTACAGTCCACTGACAAGTCCTTAAAACAAGCAGAATGACATTCATCTAGGAACTCAGCGGCCTCAATGTTAATACTTTGCTAAGGGCAAGAGGCAATTTTAGCCAGACCCCCAGGATCCTGAGTCTACTTTATCATATAAAAATTCCTTTAGAAACTTCCTTTATCTCTAAATCCCCCAAGACACATGTTAACAATCACTCCCCCCCCCCAAACATATGATCCACCGATATACATCTGAAGGGCGTCATGACTAGAGTTTTATTAGACAGTAATAAATGACAGCTAGCCCTCTTAAGGTCCTGGAAATCTTGCTTCCAAAATTCCTCAGACACTTACACTATCTCTAATCCCCTCCCAACTTGAAAGTATATAATGGGCCACTCCTCCTGACCCCAGTGCCACTCTTTCTGCCCAGGGACCCTGTCCCTGTACTTTAATAAAACCACTTTTTGCACCAAAGACGTCTCAAGAATTCTTTCTTGACCATCAGCTCCTAACTCTGACCATTTCCTACATCAAAACTCGGTTCTTCCATTTACCACCTGTATGATGTTGGGTAAATTTCTTGAAGTACCTACTTTATTTCCTTGGTTTCGATAAAACTTTAAATCTGAAACATGGCATTGTTGTGAGTCATCAGAACAGCAGATACAAAGTAATTACTGAAGCAATGCTGTGGCTGTAGCAAACATTTAGTAAATGTTAGAAGTGTTTAAATATTAAAACTGTTAATATTAAACCAGAATATTAAACTTTTATAAGGAAATGGAATACATGTGCATGTCAGAGGTCACAGATATTTAAGTAACATATTTGTCTGATTAGTTGTTTCTTTAAAAGAGTGGTTGGATCTCCTAGATTGGGTCCAACTTGTTTGAATTTCTCTACAATGGTTTCTTCTCAGTGTTTCATGTGACTTCATGCTTATTTACATCTTAAATAAATACTTAAAGATATCTATATCTTTCAAAGCTGACTTCATAAATTGTTTACTAGGGACCTCATTATATCCTACTAGGTGAGTTAAAGAGCACAATTTACACAAGGCCAAATCCTAATAGATTGCTTTGGGGAGTGACATGAGGAAAGCTTTTATTTTGGAGAAAACAATCAAATCATCATGTTCACATTAATCTTTGTGGGTATTTTATCTCTTTTCTACTCCTTAATTATCCCCTGAACCAAATATTTAATCTCCATTCAGTGGAAACAAGAGATGAAATAATTCAGAAGTTATTTAAAAAAAAAAAAAAAGTCCATCTATCACAACCAGAGCCTTACCTATATTAGGCACTTAAATATATTAAATTGGGTTTTATTTAAATTAGGCTTCCAAACAACAAATACCATCCACTCCTACTGAGGTGAATGCAAACTGAGTAGTTTTGAACAAGAAGCATTTTTAGAAGCCCTAAAATGAAGAGTAATTATACTCATTTAGGTAACCATCGTATCTATAGGATTTAGCTTTCAAGTGAATTAAGCATTGAAGGATAGATTTATTTGACAGTTTGCTGAAGAGCTCCTCTGAATTGCAATATTTTTGGTTCATATGCATGTATACAAGACCAACTACTTTGAAAATGAAGTGCTGAGAAAAATGTCAAGAGATCAATTTGGTGCAATCATTCCCTGGACTAAAGTACTGTGGAATGATGTACAGTAAATTATTGAAGTGTCTCATTTTGAAGGGCACATTAAATAGCATTTAATTATATCTGTTCAAAACATGAAGGAATTTTTAATGCAACATCCAAAATATCTAAAATTAGAATGAAAAATCTGTTTGAAACATTTGTATGCTCACAGAGAAACACTAAGAATGTCAGAACTTTCCAAATAAAGATTCCATTAACTCTCAAAAGGAATATTTCCTATTTAGTGGCTTATCTATTGCTAATCTCACCTCTAAATTCTTATTGACTATGTCTGCTCTAATTGTTGACATCTCAAACAATTTCTATTTACTCTTACTTAGCATGATGCCTATAGCCCTGCAGGGAGCCCTTTTGAATTCACATACTTAATTACTTCCTTCTCTCTGGGGAAGTGTTATTCTGGCAAAAGGAGAGGGGAGAGAGTTTATTAAGTGGTGTCATAAACTAGACAGTAATATTATAGAAGGCGTGTGTATAAAAGGAGAGGCCAGAAGAAATATTGTTAAGAAAAATTATCCAAAACTTGGCAATAAGTCAAAAGAAAGATAGCATATCCCTTAGATGCCTTATTTTAATAGAGTGCTCAAATCTTATCCAAATATCTAGAAGAATATCTCTTTTTGTGCTGTTTACTCTTGATTAAAGATCGATATTCTGTAAAGTTACATGATAACTTGTAGATTCTTTGTCACATCAAATGCAAATGGTTCTGTCCATTAGAAAAGATACCATCAAAGGTTATGGTTTTATTGTTCTGAAGGACATCCATCAGTTTCATAGTTAACGAAGTAATCTTATTTTAGTCTAACATTCACTTTCTAAATGCTGATAAATACTCAGCTTTTCAAGGGCTCTTTGAATCACCTTTATTATTTCTCTATATTCCTCACTAATGAGTTTAATCAAATTTTATACATACTCATTCACAGTATGATAATCAAGATGGCCTGTACCCTGGCAAGTAAATGAAAGTGACTATTTTTTAGGGGAAGAAAGGGATAAAGAAAGGGGGGTAATCAGAAGGGGGAATGAAGCATGAGACTATGGACTCTGAGAAACAAACTGCGGGCTTCAGAGGGGAGGGGGGTGGGGGAATGGGATAGGCTGGTGATGGGTATTAAGGAGGGCACGTATTGCATGGTGTACTGGGTATTATACACAACTAATGAATCATCGAACTTTACATCAGAAACCAGGGATGTACTGTATGGTGACTAACATAATATAATAAAAAAAATTAAAAAAAATATTTTTTAAACTAAACTTCATGGTGAAACTCAAGTTTGCTATTTTGTGTATCTGAATTCAGGTGATGCCATTTCCTAATATGTGAATATTAAATTTTTCAACAATACATCATATTTGATCTCCCCTCAGTATTATCCATGTTTGATCTCCCCTCAGTATTATCAAAAGTCATATGTCCACCTCATATTATGTAAGTCTCACAGCATTATTTTACCCATCTTTGAGAAGGTAATTGCACATGCAAAAGCAATTCCCACTTTTTTTTTTTTTTTTTTTTGCTATTCTTTTAAATCTGTTTCGTTACTTCACCTTGGAAATATAAGTACAGGGGTATTTTTTTACATTCTATCCTCCATTGTTTATAACATTGGGGTAGATGTACATTTAGCGATATGTAGGTGTTGATGACAAAATATACTCATAAAGTATAAACCAACTTCTCGTTTGGATGTTTTATTTCAAAAGTTACATCAGAAAGCTTAATTTTCTTAGAATAACTAAAAGCAAATTATGTAAGACAAGAAAAACCCATACATATTTTTAAAAACTGTAGATAGTCTGAATACTTTGTGAACTAGAATAGGTTGGATTGTTGCGATAAATGGTGTTAAGTAAATATTATATACTAAAAATACAAAACACGAAATTCATTTCATGGGTTCACTTCAGTGTCAAAAATAGTTTTGTTTCTAAATTCTCTGAGACTCTCTTGACAGCATGGCATCAATATACATACTCATTGTGATAGGAGGGAAGATTTTAAAACTTGGAAAAAAGCAATAGAACACTTTTCATTAATATGTGATCTCTTAGAAACAATGCCCTAGGACAATACCAGAACAGAAGATGCATATGCATGATCAAGGAACAGATTTCTACTACATATAAGCCCTCCCTAATAAAGGAAAGAAGGTTGAAATGTAAAATTGATCAGTTATGAAGATATTATTGGATGCATTTTATTACCTTTATAAATATACAATTATATTTATATGCCCAGAGTTCTTTCAGATTGGTAATAGGAGTAACATGCTACTGAATGTGTTTAATCCTATAAAAGAAAATGTGTGTTTGGGCTTTTCAAAGTAGTTTAGCCTTTAAGTACAAAAAAAAAAAAAAAATGACCTATAGACAACTTCAGATGGCCCAAAATGCAGATTCTAGAGCCCCGATCTAGACTCACAGAGTCATAGTATTTGGGCATTGTCTGAAAACTACATTTTTAAACAAGCTCTTCAGATGATTCTTATGAATGTCTGGAAATTAATGTCTGGAGACTAATGTTTGGAGTGACTTGTCTTAAGGAATGGGAAAAACAATTATTTGAAACTATTATTGAGAACAAGTATGGAAGACTCCATTACACTATTAGAGAGAAGTGTTCAAAGAACTTTAAAAAAAATATGAGCAGTTTATACTCGAAAACCAAGTCATAGGCATCAAAGATCACACCACACTGATTACCCATGGACCATTTATTACACTAATTTCCTTCTTTCCTCTTAGGTACTTGGGATTTGACTTCTAAGCATGAGCTTTGCTCTTATGTTTCTAATGACTTAGACAGTAATGCTTGTTTGTCCAATATATTTTCAAAGTTATTTGTCCTTTCTTTCAGAATCACAGAGATCTATTTCAACATATCTAATGAAAGGCATAGTTTATATATACTAAGACACATCTAGTTATCATTTTATTCAAATTACTGTTTTGGAATTGGTCATTTTTGTTTCATAATTTCACATAGTTTTTAATTAAGTAATTTTTATAAGTCTAATGTCATATACTGCATATAAATACTATATTTTGAATATTAACTAGAATTTAAAAATACCATATGAACTGGAATCTGAAAAACAGAGGGTTTTAATGTTTAGATTTTAAGGCCACATATGTATTGTAGCTGAGTTTTTACTTCTAAATGCAAAAATAAATCTCCACTTTTAAATATACAAGAATAGAGTTTACAGAAGAAATGTGCTTACTGTTTAAAATATTAAAACAATTCTATTGCTTAGTATTATGTCATTATAATATATAATGTTAAGCTATTATTCATGTCATTTTTGTTTAAATTTCATTGGACTTTCTGAAACATGACTTAAGGAATACAATTTGTTCTGTGTTTTATAGTCCATAAAGTGTTTATTTCTTTTCAATGTGTGATTATTTTTATGTGCAGTAAAGCATGGGTTGTCAGCTGAATATGTTGAAATGTATAATCTTTAAACCTTTTATGGAGAATTCTGCGAATAGCATATCTTTTTCTACATATTTTCAACTGACAGTCAATGGGAAGTTAAAATTATAACTACAGTTGGAGCGCCTGTTCTACTAAAAATGCTGAAAATAAATTCAGCAGCAAGGTTGCCTGCTTCTGATCATCCCTTGCTAAAAATGACTGCGAACAAAATTGTTTTCCCTTAACCCTTGTTGATGTTGGCAGTGGAGCCTCTGAGGTAAAATCAAGACCTATTGATGGCACAGAGTGAGAACAATGAAGGAAGGAAAACAGCCCTGAAAGAAAGTAGAAATACAGAAAAGTTACTAAAAGTTGCCTAACAGAGCAACTACTCTTACCTTTGAGGCTAGTTCCTATTTTAACTTGAAATCGATCCTTTTGTTTCTTACCAAAAGGAATTCCTGTGCAAAATATTAAAATCATAAAAATTTGTTTATGGAATAAATATATAGCACGTCATTATCCTTTTATATGGATACAGATACATAAAATTAAAATTCGAATGGGAGGGGCACTTGGGTGGCTCAGTTGGTTAAGCGACTGAGTCTTGATTTCTGCTCAGCTCATGATGTCCTGAGATCAAGTCCCTCTCCCTTTCCCTTTGCCCCTCCCCACACCTTGCTTGTGTGCACTCTAAATAAATAAATAAATAAATAAATTAATTAATTAATAAAACAAAATAAAAGATGGGAAAGGAATAACAAATACTCTAACCTATTCACATAATTTTGGAAACACCTATAACAACTTGTACCTGTATGAATAATTGTCAATTTTCTTTTGTTATTCCACTGGCAATCAAAAGGAGAGATTTGATCACTAGCAACTTTCAGTAAAAAAAAAAAAAAAAAAAAAAAATTCACTTTTCTCTCTCTGTAACAGCTCAACCTATCTACCCTCCCTCTTTTTCTCCCCCTCCTGCTCCAGATTTATTTATTTATTTATTTATTTATTTATTTATTTATTTATTTATTTATTTTATCACTAAAGCAGTTCACTTTTACCAAACATAGGACAAAGATGTCATCAAATCATACCATTTACAGACAACTGATCATTGTAAACAAAGAGGGAAAGGGACAGCTTGCAGTTGATACCACACATTATCAAGACATGACACATTTTTTGCTGTGTCATTTTGAGATGTGGTAGCTGTTCAAATAATTACCACGAAAGAGCTATAAATTTCTACCACACTTTTGCCTCCTTTTCCTACTCTCTACAATGTTACAGGTGAACAGAGAAGAGTTAGTACTTATAACTCAGTGGTTCAGTGAATGAACTCTGTGTTAGACTACCTCAGCTCGAATTCTAGCTCTATCCCTAACTACCTCCCTGAGGGAAGACAAAGTGGTTTCATTTCCAATTCCTTCATCTTTACTTGTAAAAAGGATATAAAAATAGCACATTCTTCAGAAGGTTGTTGTGAATATTAAATTAGTATGGCATCTAGCTCACTTTAAACACTGCTGAAGTATTAGTATGTTATCAAGCTAAGTAAAACTGCATATGGCATGTTTCCTAAAAAGGGACAGTAAATCTGTAATGTGCTTTCATACAAGTCCAAGAAAGATACAAAACTGGAAAAATTATTGCTCTTAACAAGGTTAAATAAAAATAACATGTTAGGTTATATTAGAGGAAACCGTGTCAGTTAAGAAACAGCACTACCATTTGTTGTTTATGTCTTTTTTTAAAAAAAGACTTTATTTATTCAAGAGAGGGAGAGCCAGAGAGAGGAGGGAGCACACAAGCCAGGGGAGGAGCCGAGGGAAAGGGAGAAGCAGACTTCTCACTGAGCAGGGAGCCCGAAGCGGGGCTCAATCCCAGGACCCTGAGATCATGACCTGAGCCAAAGGTAGATACTTTACCGACGGAGCCACCCAGGCACCCCTGTTGTTTATGTCTTAATTGCCAAACAAAGACAGCATAAGGTAGCTAAGAATAAGAGCTCTTTCATTAGAATGGCTGAGTTGGTATCCTATGCCTCTACTGACTGCTGTGAATTCTGAAGCACCATTTTTGTGTCAGCTTCTATATCTATAAAATGGAACACAAGCAGAAACTGAACTCAATAGATACACCGTGAATTAGTTGATGTCAAACAAAGACAGCAAAGCCTGAGGTGCAGTGAAGGTTCACTGAAAGAGGAGCTCTATTACCAGTGTCATTATTAGTAGTGATGAGGGAGCAGAAGGCTGGCTGAAGACAAAGCATAAGCTGACACACTGCAACCTCCCCCCACTCCCCATTCTTGGGTGAGACTTGTGTAACATTCTTCCAGGAAGCCCCCAACAATCTTAATGTTAATGCCTTGCTAGAGGGAAAAACAACCTTGACAATGGTAAGGACTCCAGTATCCTATGAGTCTTCCTTAACATATGAAAGTACTTTCTCAACCTCCTTCTTTCCTTACCTCCCCCAACCCCATAGTATATAATCAGTTACCCCTCACAACCCAGGGCAGCAGCTCTTTCTGCCCACGGGTCCTGTCCCCGTGCTTTAATAAACCACCATTTTGCACCAAAGACATCTCAAGAATTCTTTCTTGGTTGTTGGCTCTAGACTCCACCCCACTGATCCTCACCTATATTTTAAAAGGACATCAGGAACAGTAATAATAATCAGTACTAGTCAATAATTTCATATTACTTCATGTCATCTTCAAAATCATGTCCCCAAAATTCTGTTAGGTATTAAAAGAACCATTTGACAAATGAGGAAAATATGATTCAGAGAGACAAAACCATGACTGACTCAACTGGAATTTGAACTCAAGTTCATTTGGCCCCAGAACTAACTACCATCCAGTACGTCAGCAGATCGCAGAGTTATTCAGGGAATCACAGGATTTCTGGAGATTCTTTCAAGGGGTCTGGGAGATCAAAACTATTCTCTATTTCTTTCTTTCTTTCTTTTTTATTTCCTTCCTTCCTTCCTTCCTTCCTTCCTTCCTTCCTTCCTTTCTTGTTTAACTATTTTCTTAGCACTGCTAAGTTGTTACATTCCATTTTCACTTCATTCACTCTCCAGTGCACAATGGAGTTTTCCAGAGACTCTAAGACACCTGATATTGCAACAAACTGAAAGCATAAAGACAAATGTGAAATGATTGCCCTCCATTAAGTCAGATATTAAAGAGATCTACAAAAATGAAAAACAATGCTATTTTTCTATTTTCTATTTTTGAAAATATATTTTTTAAAAAATAAAACATTACATGCAATTATGCAATGAGTCATTATTTTATGGAAATAAAAGAAAAAATTTTATAATTTCTTAATTGTACTTTCTTATATGGCCAATATCAATACCTACAATCCATATAAACAAAAACTCTTGAAGTGTCAATGAATTTAAGATTGTGTTAGAACAAAAGGCTTGAGAGCCACTGTAGTGTTCATTTAATTTAAATCACACACAGATGTAGCAAGTACAACAGGTATTTCACTCCTGGTTCTCCAGTTCCAGAGAGCATATCATGGCATGTCTCATCCTCCATAATTGTGTGAGCCAATTGCCATCATAAATCTCCTTTTATCTATTTATCTATTTGTCTGTCTGTCTGGTCATCTGTCCATCCATACACACTATTGGTTTGTTTTTCTGGTGGATCCTGACCAATACAGAAATGTTTTTATTATTTTACCAATAAGTATGTTGCTTGCTTTAAATTATCTGGTAAAGAAAATGCTTTTATGTAGTTTTCTAAGAATTTTATGATGATTGACAAATTTTATCTAATATTTTTATCTATTGAGAAACATGAACATTATCTCTGATAATCTATAAAAATTTTGAAATATATTGAACTGCAAACTTAAACCAACTCAATTTTGCTATTTTTATATGTTGTTTAATACATCGTGGTATTTTTTTTTTTTTGGAAAGTTAAATCAGCTTTTATTTCATAACACTTTTTTAAAGTTTTGATTTAAATTCCAGTTAGTTAACATGCAGTGTAATATTAGTTTCAGCCGTAAAATAAAGTGATTCAACACTTCCATACGTCACCCGGTGCTCATCAGAGCAAGTGTCCTCCTTAACCCCCCATCACCTATTTCACCCATCCCCCTGCTTACCTCCTCTCTGGCAACCATCAGTTTGTTCTCTATCATTAAGAGTCCATTTATTAGTTTGTCTCTCTCCCTTGTTCTCTCTCTTTTTTTCTATGTTCATTTGTTTTGTTTCTTAAATTCCACATATGTGTAAAATCATATAGTATTTGTCTTTCTCTGACTGATTTCACTTAGCATTATACTCTCTAGCTCCATTCATGTCTTTGCAAATGGCAAGATTTCATTCTTTAAGGCAAGTAATATTCCATTGTGTGTGTGTGTGTGTGTGTGTGTAATTTCTTCTTTATGCACTCATCAGTTGATGGACAGTTGTGTTCTTTCCATGATTTTGGTATTATAGATAATGCTGCTATAAACATTGGGGTACATGTAGCCCTTTGAGTTAACATTTTGGTATTCTGTGGGTAAATACCTAGTACCTACTAGTGCAATTGCTGGACCATAGGGTAGTTCTATTTTTAAGTTTTTGAGGAATATCCATACTGTTTTCCACAGTGGCTGCACTGGTTTGCATTCCTACCAACAGTGCAGGAGGGTCCCCTTTCTCCACATCCTTGCCAGCACCCGTTTCTTGTATTGTTGCTTTTAGCCGTTCTGACAGATGTGAGGTGATTTGTGTTTCCCTGATGATGAGTGATGCTGAACATCTTTTCATGTGCCTGTTGGCCATCTATATGTCTTCTTTGGAGAAATGTCTGTTCATGTCTTCTGCTCATTTTTTAACTGGATATTTCATTTTTTATGTGTTGAGTTGTAAAAGTTCTTTATATACTTTGGATACTAATCCTTTATTGGATATGTCATTGACAATATCCTCTCCAATTCCATAGGCTGCCTTTTAATTGTGTGAATTGTTTCCTTTGCTGGGCAGAAGCTTTTTATTTTGATGAAGCCCCAATAGTTTATTTTTTGAGTTTCTTTCTCTTGCCTCAGAAGATATATCTAGAAAGAATTTGCCAGAGCAGATATCAAAGAGGTTACTGCCTGTGTTATCCTCTAGGATTTTTATGGTTTCAAGTCACACATTTAGGTATTGTGGTACTATTTTTTAGGATTTTTGCATTTGTATTTAGAGACTGGCTTATGTTTTCCTTCTGTTGGAGTATTAAACTCAATAAGCCATTCTTATTTTCCTATTCTCCTGGAAAATTTATCTTAAAAAGCTGTTATTTCAAATTTAAATATTTGAAAGAATTCACAGCTGATACAAGCAGGCCTGAAGTTTTTATTTATTTGTATTTGTTTTTCTTTTTTGGGGGGGAGAGGGTGTAAGGGTATTTGATTTTTCAAGTGAAAGAATATCTAAGAACAAAGAATTAAAGCCTAATAAAAATCAATATAGATTGCTATAACAGATCATATGGCCACATGTTACTGTGATTTTAAAGGGCACACATAAAAACAGAATCTAATAAAAAGAAATGTGAATTGTCAGATTGTGTCTGTGTGTTTGTGTCAGAAGAGAATTATGTGTGCTATTAGATATGTATATATACATTTAGAATAAAAAAAACTTGCAATGCAAGATGGAGTTGTTAACAACAACAGAGGCCAATTGAGTCCCATTCTAAGAGTTTTTAAAATATGAATAACTGTATTATTTTCCAATTACTTCTATATCAAGTTACCACAAACTTGGTGGCTTAAAACAAGAGAAAATTGTTATTTTACAGTTCTGGAGTTCAGAAGTCCAAAATGAGTCTTAAAGACTAAAATCCATTTATTGACAGAGCTGTGTTCCTTTTGTAGTCAGGGGAAAATCCATTTCCTTACTGTTCCCATATCCTAGAAGCTGCTGGCATTCTTCGGCTTGTGGCTCCCTCCTCCATCTCAGTTTTTATTTGCACTGTCACAACTCTCTTCTCTCAGGCTCTGACCTCCCCACTTCCCTCTTACATATACACTTATAATTACGTTAGGTCATCTGGATAATCCAGGATATTTTCCCCATCTTAAAGTCCTTAAGCACATCTGTAAAGTCCTTTTTGCTTTTTAAAGTAATGTATTTATACATTCTGGAGATTAGAATTGGAAATCTCGGGGGAGACATCATTCAGTCTACCACAATGAGCTCATTGAACATATAAAATGTTCAATGGCTTAAGTTCAGTCCCAAGAGGATTGGCTTGGGGACAAATAACATAATTTTGACATCACACAGAAAATATGGCCATCTCACATTAACCAAACTCAAGATAATATTAGTCCAGAACAGTAATTTATATGCTTAAAATGTCATATAGACTGCAATACTTTATCCAGAATTACTACACTCATTTCTTATAGATGGACCTACATATGAAACATATTAAATCATAGTTCCTGTGTGATAATGGAATAAGAGATTTAGTTACATAACAGAAAGCGTTACTGGTTTTTTTTTTTTTTTAATTAATTTATTTATTTCAGAGAGAGAGAGAAAGATGGGGAGGGAAGGAAGGACAGAGGGAGAGACTCTCAAGCAGATGCCCTACTCAGCAAGGAGCCTTATGAGGAACTTGATCTCATGACCCTATGATCATGACCTGATTCCAAATCAAAAGTTGGACACTCAACTGAGTAAACCACCCAGGTACTCCAGAAAGCTTTACTATTAATGGGAAAACATATAGTGAACCCTCCATTTCTACAACAGTGAATAACATTTCTAAGACTACAATATCTAGGTTTGTTACTAAAGATTCTTTCTTCCCTTGAATTTCTAATATGGGCATTAGTAGCTTTTTGGTTGGGGTTCACTGTTATCATTCCATTTTATCAATTCCTCTTCCAACCGATAGACTAGTAGAAATGAGCATACTGAAGACTAAGAACCCTTCTATTTTCCTAAAGTGACAGTATATCTCTACTCTAAAGTGTGCTAATTTTATTTTAGCTAATTTTCACTTTCTAATGGCAATAAAATTTCATTTATTTCAGAATTCTTGTCTGGAGTTACAGAGGAATGAAGATGAGTCTGAGGTGTAAGGGGGAACATTTCCTAAACCAAAAGTTCTGACCATGAACATGATCCCGACTCATGAAAAATAGTTGTGAGAACTAGAGACATTAATTCTGGATGAGTTTTGGTTTAGAGATAGGTTGTGCATATAAACGAAAAATTATCACACTTAAAAAATGTAATTTTTTGACTCAGTATAAGGAAGAACTCATGAAACAACTATACTAGCCCAAATTGATCAACTTTCCCTCAGGATATAATTAAGTACCCTGTAATTAACAGTCTTCAAACATTAAGTGGGTTATATTTGGCAGAAGGAAAAGAGAGAAGATTCTAGCATCCAACTGGTGCAAGGTCTCTATAACCTTTGAATTTCTCCCAAAGCAAAGATGCTCTGTTTTCAGAATAGAAACATCAGCTTTGGAAAAGATACAGACTCTAGCCTGGGCAAATCTGATCTCCCTGTTATATTTAAACTTACTTTCTAACTGACTCACACATTCACCAAGAGAATGGAATGTAATTACTTATTTCATTTAAAAAAGTGTTTCCTAGGAGCAAAGTAGGAGAGAGGGACTCTTAGTAAGAGGAAAGAAAGACAAAATGAAAACTTACCACAGATAAAATGCCTTCAAGGGAATTGTCCTGCCAACATTTTATTTGGTTGTATTTCTAGCTAACTTCTCTTTTCTCTTTGTGAGAAATGAGGATGAGTAGTAAGCGAATGATTGGGTGAATATCAGAGAGGATAAGGCAAAAAAAAAAAAAAACACCCCAAAACAAAACTAGATTTAATTTGCACATTTGATACAATAATCAATGTTAGAAATAATAATGAATTAGCACTATTCAAAAACAATAGTTAGAAGACCCTGCTTGACTTAGCTAAAACAACCATCAAGCTAAAATTCTACTTGCTTGGGTATACAAAGGACAAACATATCTTTAAAGTCTTACTGTTAATATTAGTTTACCTTTAGTAGGAAACTTAATACTGTTACATACAGTACCCATTTTTTCCTGACATATTAAAGTCATAAATAATAGAATATACTTTTAGATTTTATAATGAGAAGAAGTTGGAAACAAGCCTTGTGTAGGGAAAGTCTTTGTGAAGTTATTACCCTTATAATGATCAATTATATTGTCTAAAATCCTTAGCATTAGAATTAGGCATCTGAGCTAAAATAACATCACTAATGATCTGTGACCCCCATGAGTCTTCCTTCTTGATATTGATGTTCCTATGTAGTCCCTCTGACACTGAGTAAAGCCAAGCTGTATAACCTATAAGGACGCTGCAGAAATTATGGAGTGTAACTTTCAGGAAGGCTTCTACCTTAAATTCTCTTGGATTGTTCCCTCTGGGAGAAGCCAGCAACCATATCATGTGACCACTCAAGCAGAAACCCAGATAGGAAGAAACTGAGGCCTGTCAACCACCAGGTAACCATCTTTCAGAAACAGACAAGATTTCAGAAGATGGAGGCCCCTGTCCATGCTGTTTGACGGTACTCTGATCTGAGAACCTGAGCCAAAACCACAAAATTCAGCTACTGATGTCTTGACACATATATACTATGTGAAATATTAAATATTTATTTTTTAAGCTATTAAATTTTGGGGTAATTTGTCATGCAGCAACAAGTAACTAATACAATATAAAATATACTTGTATAAATATGCAAATATTTATATAAATTATGTGAATCAGTTCACTGAATCATTATCAAAGTGAAAAAATTCTTCAGCCTTTGCAAATATCCACACTATTCTTAGAAACAGCACATTACTAACTCTCACAGGGGAACTTTAAAAAGACCAAAGTGTACATTCAGGTCCACAAGACTGACACAATAATGACTTTAAAAAGTATCCCTAGTTTATAAGCAAAGGACATTTATACCTATGCACAGATATACACACATGATAATTTAAGCTTCCCATCATAGCAAGTTCAAGGGAGAATGAGCAAGGGGACATTGTAAAGGGACATCAGTCTTGCTTCTTCCATTGAAAGAATAGTAGAGACTATTCAGGAAAGTTTTATTAAAATTAATGTGATCTTTCAACACATACTGAGTTTTTTGTTCTTTTTTTCTTGGCTAAATTCTCTTTTAGGGAGTTGTTAATGTTCAAATTTGGCAGGAGATGACTTCTGTTAAAAACACATACTTAACCTCTTTGTATTAATTCATTATTTAATACTAAAAATTTTTGTGATAAGGATCAAAGATGGGAAAAATGTTCTTATTTTATAGCGGTAACTTATATCGTGAACCTTTTTACTTTTGCTTTGTATAACTCATCATTTTGCATTTCTTGAATTTATTTTTATTTTTAATTTTTTTTAAAGATTTTATTTATTTCAAAGAGAGACTGAGTGAGGGAGCAGGAGCAGGATGAGGGGCAGAAAGAGAAACAGACGACCCATTGAGCAGGAAACCCAATGCAGGGCTCAATCCCAGGACCCTGGGATCATGACCTGAGCAGAAGCCAGATGCTTAACTGACTGAGCCACCCAAGTGCTCAAATTTCTTGAATTTAAAAAATACTTTAAAATAGACTGTACTGGTCGCAGAGTAAAATTTTCATCTTTTTTTTTTTTCTTTTGCTAAAGAGAGAGATGTGAGGCTTCTCTAAATTCTGATCATCCTAAAATACATTAGTAGAAGAATAAGGAATTGCTATATGAAAATTCACTGATATTTTCAAATTGGCTCTATTTTATTTTTTAACCTCCTCTTTAAAGTGAAAAATTATAGATCTCAGTATATGCACATAAAAAAGTAGTAACTACTTGAATATTTTGATGCAAATTAAATACAACTGATATTTTATATGAATATGTTCTCAATGTATCTATGTAGTATTCTAATTACTTATTTAATATGAGAAATATATATATATTAAAAATATGTTAAAACCTATCACAAAATGACAAAATACTAGATCTCTAGAATAAAATAGATAGTGGCCACATCCAAAATATCAGGGAAAAGAATTTCAAAATTTTAATAATTTAAAAAGTCAAGTTATAAACACATATGTTTTAATTCCTTTTATAGTAACTTTTTCCTTATATTTTCTATGGATATACTTTCCATTATTAGAGAAAATTAATAAACCACATATGCATTGTCAGCTGTAGAAAAACTGGAATATTTTTGTGTTGTCATATAACTTTTTCCTAATGAATTCCTATTTATCTTCACAACTCTTTGTACAAACATTTAGGGACTATAAAGTCAGTAACATTTGACCTCTGAACATTTCTATCTTCTCTCAGACTCATCCAATATTAGAGAACACCAAAAAGTTATTTATCATTTGTCACACTTGCCTGAAGAATTTCTTAGGGGCCTAGGAAGACAGATGAGGTTAATCATTAAGCCCAAAAAATCCCTGAAGGTGAATTTTTCTCTTTGATGTACACAGATATTTCAGTCTTTGTTGAAGATGGCTCATGGACCTTTGTTCTCATTGCCAACCTTCAGGTTTGAGGTAACCTATTGAATATCCTTGTATTAATGGAACCTTGAGTCAAAATGTTCACTTACACATCAATCTAGGTAGTAGATAATTCAGTCTTGGTCTAGACTATGTTCACTGCTGGAGTAGAGGCATGTCAGATGAACGCTGGGGGAAATACAGAGAATTGTCAATAGGAGAATAGAACTGAGATTTTCCTTGAAAAGGAATTTTAGTTGCAGTGGATAGATTTTTCATAATATATCTTGCAAGCTGATATGGCCCCCAATAAAAGTTTGTTTGCAAGGAGCTTATGGAGACTTCTTAGAGAATAAGCCACATATGCTGAGCTTAACATTATTAAGGTCATAATTTTTATAAGGGAGTTTATCTGAAGAAAGCCATTAGACATACTTGAATTTGTCTCTGCTGTAAAACTCTCACTGTCAAAGAGCAAAGGATATAAGACTTAAAAATGACAGAGTTCTAAATCTCTAGCAGTTCCAAATGACCCAGCAATTATACTCCTGGGCACTGATCTCAGAGAAATGACTACTTATTTTCAAACAAACACCTGTGAATACATGTTGATAGCAGTATTATTTGTTATTGCCTAGAACTGGAAAAAACTCAAATGTCCTTCAAGAGATGAATAGTTATACAAACCGTCATACATCCATACCATGGAAAACTACTCAGAGTTAAGGATGGGCTACTGATAAAGACAACAGTTGGGAATAGCTGGGATAAAGAAAGATCCAGGGAATTATGCTAAGTGAAAAAAAAAAAAAAAAGTCGATCCCAAAAGTTTACATATCATTTCACTTATATAACATCACCAAAATGATAAAAATGGAGAGATAGAGATGGAGAATTGACAGACTAATTGTCATAGACTATGAAGAGAGGGAAGGATGGGTGAGAAGAAGGTGGGTATTGTTACAAAAAGGCCACAAGAGGAACACATGTGGTAAGGGAGCTGTTCTGTCTCTTGACTGTGGTGGTAGGTACACAGACCTACCTGTGATAGAATGATAAATGGACTCCAAGAGATATCCATGCTTCAATCCCTGAAACTCATAAATGTGACCTTATTTGGAAATGGGGATCATTAAACTAACCCTAGACTATTCAAGTGGACTCTAAGTACCATCATAACTGTTGTTATTAAAAAAGAAAAGCATGGAGATTACACACACAGAAAAGGAGGCAATGTGACCACGGATACAGAGATCAGAGAAATATGACCGCAGGTCAAGGAACAAAGCCAGACACCAGAGCTCGAAGAGCCAAGAACACTGACAGAGTTGTTTCACTAAAAAATATTAGAGAAAAAAAAGAGAACTGGAGAATATCTTCATGACTGTGTATGCAAATATAAAACATGACACAAAAACATGTTAATCATAAGAAAACGAAACATGTTAACAATAAGAAACATAATTTCTTAAAAAGAATTAAGAGAATGAAAAGGCAATTGACAGAATGGGAGAACATTTGCCACTTAGGTTTGTGAGAAATTAGTCATTTGTAAAGAGTTCCTACAAAACAAAAAGTCACTATGAAAAAAGGAACAGGCAAAAAGTTTAAACAGAATGTCTTCACAAGAGAGCATGTGTAAATGACCAATAAACATAAAACAATGATTTATTAGTAATCAAGGAAACGTGAATAAAGACCATGATGTGTTACCACTGTACATTCATCCAAATGGTTATTGTTAAAAAGGAAGTCAATACTACGTGTTAAGTTGTAGACAAATTGAAATTTTCTTACACTGACAAGTAATTTAAATTAATATATCCATTTTGAAAAACTGTTTTGTACTATCTAATAAAGTTGAATATACACATTCTTAATGTTCCAGCAATTTAAATCACATATATTCAACAGAAATAACTACAAATATACATACACATATGCTTAGAACAATAGTCATACTACTATTAAATTGGAAATGACCCAAATGTTGTCTATATTTTAATGATTAAATATCCTTATATTCATATATAGCAATATTATAGAGCAATAATAAAATGATTATAAGTGTATGTATAACCATGGATGAATCACTCAAAAATTGTTAAATGAAAAAAAAGAAAAAAGTATATAATAGTACATAGTGAACAATTCTGTTTATGATATGAAGCAAATATAGAAAAGGGATTGCACTAAATTTATAGACTTGACAATATTTTTATTCTTGTTATTTTGGATTACAAAATCTGGGAGTATGCTATATCTTCATACTTATTCAGTACTTATTCCCTTCAGAGAAAATTCTCAAATTTTCTTTTTTTTCATATAGGTCATGCAAAATTTTGGTCAGATAATTTTCTTACTTTTATATGTATATCAAGAATTGTTGCTATTATGACCAAAAACTTATCAATATATCACATTTTCTAATTTGCTAATAATAATGTTAGGAAATGTATTCAAATTTATAGAATACATTATATAAAATTAATCAATACGTAAATACAGAGCTTTATGGAGGTTTATCCCAATGCTGCTTATTGAAAATTTAGGGAAAATGATTACTAATAAAAGATTGCTTAAATAAAATGGGCACAGTCATATAAAGGAATAATAAGTCAATAAAAATAATGTAGTATATGGGGCACCTGGGTGCTCAGTTGGTTAATTGTCTGACTTGATTTCACCTCAGGTCATAAGATCAAGCCCCATATTGGGCTCCATGCTCAGTGCGGAGTCCGCCAGAGATTCTCACTCCCCCTCTCTCATTGCCCCTCCCCGCTGCTTGCATGCTCTCTCTCTCTAAATAAGTAAATAAATAAATAAACGATATCTTAAAAAGGTAATGTAGTATGTGAATCCTTAATTATATGGAAATGAGGAGAAACCATTGTTAAGTGAAACAGCATGTTACAAATATCATGTATGGTGTGGGTCCACTTAAATATACATAATTCAAAAAAAGTCTATATGGATACATACTAATCATTGACAGCAGTAATATATCAGTGTCATAGTTAGGGTCAGTTTGTACTCTTTTCAATTATCTGTTTTCCTGAGTTTTAAACATATAGTTTACTTTAATACTAAGATCTTACAAGCTATTATGTTTTTAGTGGAAATCTGCTTTTCCTTCTTTTTAAGAACAATATATACATTTTAAAAAATATCAATAAAGCCTCTTCAGAAAAGGGACCTTCCAAAAATATCATCTAAGTAAATGGAATCAAGCAGATCAGGTTAAAATCCTGGCTTGGCTTATGTGACCTTATGCCTTGAGAAATCTCCTTCTATGTTACTTGATTTCTATAATATTTGTAAAATAAAATAATCACATAAGTTTTGGTGGTCTTGTCTTAAATAAATTTATTGTTTGTATTATTACTTTTGTTATAATTATTAATATACTGGAGAAACCTTTGGGGATCATATTTTGATACACTGATGACAGACCACCTTCTATAACCACAAATCACTACAGTATACTTCTTAAAGTAGGTATGTTACTTCCCTCTTATATAATTACTTTTCAAAACGTTGTCTGTCATTTCAAGAAAGAAGAAAGTGGTTTCAATAATTTTATAAATTTAGGGGCACGTGGGCGTCTCAGTTGGTCAAGCATCTGCTTTTGGCTCAGGTCATGATCCCAGGGTCCTGGGATCCAGCTCCATGTCGGGCTCCCTGCTCATTGGGGAGTCTGTTTCTCCCTCTCCCTCTGCCCCTTTCCCCCCTTCTTGTGCTCTCTCTCTCTCAAATATATAAGTAAAATCTTTAAAAATAATAATTTTATAAATTTAATAGTTACAACAGAAGAAAATACATTACCATGCACCTTCATTTTTATAACTGCATCTTTTCTGCTACACTTTTTCCAAGAAATCTTTCCTCATTTTAAAATGAGCCAAACTAATTATCCTTCAATTTATCTACTTACATTTGAATCCCTTACATTAATTGCATTGGAAGCAAAATGAGCCTTTGAGAATAAGTCTTAAATCTGATATGGAAACCATCAAAGTCCTAGAGAACACAGGCAGCAACCTCTTCGACCTCAGCCACAGCAACGTCTTACTAGACACACCTCCAGAGTCAAGGGAAACAAAAGCAAGAAGGAACTATAGGGACTTCATCAAGATAAAAAAAAAACACAAACAAACTTCTGCGCAGTGAAGGAAACAATCAACAAAACTAAAAGGCAGCCTATGGAATGGGAGAAGATATTTGCAAATGACATATCTGATAAAGGGCCAGTATCCAAAACCTATAAAGAACTTATCAAACTCAACACCCAAAAAAACCAATCCAGTTAAGAAATGGGCAGAATATATGAACATACTTTTTTTCCAAAGAAGACATACAGATGGCTAACAGACTCAATATCACTCATCCTGAGGGAAATACAAATCAAAACTACAATGAGATATTACCTCACACCTGTCAGAATGGCTCAAATTAACAACACAGGGAAACAACAGATGTTGGCAAGGATGCAGGGAAAGGGAAACCCTCTTACGCTGTTGGTGGGAATGAAAACTGGTGCAGCCACTCTGGAAAACAGTATGGAGTTTCCTCAAATTTAAAAATAGAACTACCCTATGATCCAGCAATTGCACTTTAGATATTTACCCAAAGGATTCAAAAATACTGATTCGAAGGGACATATGCATCCTTGTTTATAGTAGCATTATCAACAATAGCCAAATTATGGAAGAGACCAAATGTCCATATGTCCAGTAACGGAAATGATGAAAAAAAATATATATATATAAAGGAATATTCCTCAGCTATAAAAAAATAATGGAATCTTCCCATTTGCAAAGGTGTGGACAGAGCTAGAGTGCGTTAAGATAAATGAAATAAGTCAGCCAGAGAAAGACAAATACCATATGATTTCACTCATAAGTGGAATTTAAGAAACAAACAAAAAGCAAAGAGAAGGTGAGAAAGGCAAACTAAAAAACCAGACTCCTACCTATAGAGAACAAACAGAGTTACTGGAGGGGAGATTGGTAGGGGATGGGCTAGATGGGTGATGGGTATTAAGGAGGGCATTTGTTGAGATATGTAAGTGAAGAATCAATAAATTCTACTCCTGAAACCAATATTATACTATATGTTAACTAACTTAAATTTAAATAAAAGCTCAAAACCAACACACAAAAAGAGAGTATTTTGAGCTCTAAAAAAAAACCCAAAAAACTGACATGGATAGTTTCAAGTTTCAGAAGGTCTGAACTTTTCACTGAGTTTGGAAAAAATAAGTATTTAAGTATAATACAGTATGTCTTTGAAATATATTTAATATAAAGTTCACATAAACAGCATTAAAATATCTATGAAATATAAACTCAATATATTTCTTGGTAGAATTTGAAATATCAGATAAAGATACTCTATAAACAAAATGTTAGATTCAAAAACAAACCCAATATTGACCTTAATCTGTGGTTAATATTATGGCATCTTGTGAATATCACACATTCAATTACTGGATATTTTTTCACATGATATTTAAAGCACAGAATGATTGTCGTAGAGATCTCAGCATCTCAATCAAAAAACAAATAACATGTACATTAATTTAATATAAAGGAATAACTAGTTCATCTGTCTCAGAATAATATCATGACACCCTAAATAAATTTTTACCACCTGTATCATGGCTTTGCATAGTCCTAATTTTTCTTGATTCAACCAAAACACATACATTAAGCCATCACAGTGTTAGTTCGCTTCCAGTATTATAAAAATTTAGGGGAATACTTTTTTCAAGTTTAACATGTTCATAATCCTCAGAGGAAATAATGTGGTACTTTACATGTGACAAAACACATATGGAAGCAGTCTGTAACATTAGTGTGGAAGTCTTAAAACATAACCACAAATTTTTGAATCCTCTCCCAACAAGATGGTGGAGATTCATTTCCCACTCCTTGACTGCATGTTAGACTTAGTGGCTGATTCTATAGGAGATTATGGCAGTATTGATGGCATATCATTTCTGGGATTGTTACAAGAAGGCTGCAGCTTTCATCTTGGGTTCTCTTCCTGCATTCCTGCTTCCCTCTTGGATCGCTCATTCTCCGGGAAGTCAGCTGCCATGTTATGAGTTGCTTTACAGAGAAGCCCATGAGGTAAACAGCTGGGGACCCCAGTCCAACAGTAAGGAAGGAACTGAAGCCTGCAAACAGCCAGGAAAGTGAGCTTCAAAGTGGATTCTCCAGTCCTAATAGAGCCTTCAGATGATGCAGCTAGCCAACTGTAATCTTGTGAGAGAGCCTAGCAAGAACCACCCAGGTACCTACTCCTAAACTCCAAACCCTCAGAAACTGTGAGATAATAAATGTTTAACTTGTCAATTTTAGGAAAACTAATATAGACAGGAAGAGCACAGGATGTGCTGACATAATTTGGCTGCATGTGTTACTTCATCATTGTAAGGCAATGTAGATAAATAATCTTTAACCCTTACTAATCACCTGGTACTATACCAAGCAAGTGGTTATATAGAAAATAATAAATGGTACATATTATAATTTTACCATTTTTATTTTGAGTATTATTTCAAATATGTCCTATATGTTGAACTATTTAAAATAAAAGAAATAAAGAACTGTAATAACTCCTCTATACCTATACACGACAGCTTTCCCCAACTAGGGTTTAACTTGGATAATTTTAATAGATCTTCTAAATCTGTACAAAACTTAGAAAAGCCAAGAAAGAGCTATTATTCCAGTCACAGAATGTAAAACCTCTCCATACAATAATAAAGCATTACACATTTTAAGTCTAAAATTAAAAGGGAAACTGTTAAGTCATAACATTTTTGCTTCAGAATTTCTAATACCAGATTTAGAAATTTTATAGGCGATTAATCTTACAAGAAACAGTACCTCTTTCCCCTTCCTTACAAATAATGCTGAGAGTGACCTTTGTTATCTGCTAGCTTCTAAGTGGTTTTGAAAAGGTAAGTGGAAAAACAAGGTTATGTGTTTTATTATTAACAGAGCAACATAACCTTATTTGGTAGTTAAATCTCACAAAAAATGACATATCAGGGACATTTTTAAAGATGTAATCAGGAGCTTCGGCCCTCACTTTAGTTTTTTCAGTAATGCAAACAAAAGCTTTTGTTTTTGTTTTCTTTCTAAAGGAGTATACATTTAAATCATATGAACAGAATTTTGCAATATGCATACAGAACTCACTCAAGCATCTGAAGAAGATTCTGCTTGTTTCTACGAGAGAAACAAACAAAAAAATGTCCCCACGTTCCTCCCATTATTTCAAAGGACATAGGGAGTTTTTTTCCCCAAGTACATGCTGACAAAATGGACTGGGTTCTAGGAAAGTACAATCTTCCTAAGTATCTTTTTGTCATTGGCTGAATAAGATCATTGAAACACATGACACTTGGATTCTTTTTGTGTTAGACAACATATTTTTCATTTTGTTAAAGATTTCATTTATTTATTTATTTGGAGAGACAGAGAGAGAGAGAGAGAGAGAGTGAGCACAAGCAGGGGGATAGGCAGAGGGAGAGAATCTTAAGCAGGCTCCATGCCCAACATGGAGCCCCACACGGGGCTTGATCTCACAACCCTGAGATCATGACCTGAGCTGAAATCAAGAGTCAGACACTTAACAAACTAAGCCACCCAGGTGCCCCTGTGTTAGACAATTGTTCCATCTTTATCCAATAAACATAATTAGTAGCAGATAGGAAAACAGAGAGATTAATACGTGTGACCTTAAGTTGTCAAAACTTGTTAGGACTAAGAATGTGGGGAGGTACTTAAGGGTATAAGTATATAGGACTACTTTAGGAAAATATTACCAGAGGCAAAAAACAAAACAAAACAAAACAGAAATCTCTTTATACATAAGTTTTCAGTTAATGTGATACAACACTGATCTTTGCTTAACTTTAGTTTTATAAATGAGCTAAATGCATAAGCTTGGCTAAATGAATACTACTTTTGGCTTTTGGTTTTCTCATCTGAAAATACAAATGTTAGATCTATGATCTTGAAGTATCTTCTTGTGATCAATTCTATTCTATATTATTAATCACAGAGTTAATTTGATTATTTATTTTTAAAGATTTTATGTATTTGTCAGAGAGAGAGAAGGAGAGAGCACAAGCAAGGGGAAAAGCTGGCAGAGGAAGAAGCAGGCTCCCTACTGAGCAGGGAGCCCAATACAGGACTTGATCCCAGGACCTTGGGATCATGACCTGAGCTGAAGGGAGATGCGGAGCTGACTGAGCTACCCAGGCGTCCTGTTTTGATTATGATCTAACTATGGTATGGTTTACTTTCCGTACCTTTGTTTTGTTGAGAAAGGAGGTCTGCTATTCCTCTGAGAATACGGTGACAACTGTGGATCTGCTTTCTTGAGAAATGCAGATATACAAATATGACCACAGCACAGAATACAGTCTCAGAGGCAAGTCTCAGAGATAACCATAGGATTTATGAAGATCTTGCAACTGCAAATGGTTTCTTGCTAAGAGATCTTTCTCCATACTGATAAAAGACCTCAATTTATATTATTTGAAGCGGGAGCTTCTGAAAAGTAGGGCTGGAGGAAGTCCGCATGAATTCTGCAAACAGTGGGAGATATAGAGAAGAAAGATGAAGCTCAAGTGTTCCAATTTCCAAGTTAGAAATTGGAGACTGCTTCCTAAAGAAGCAGCTGGATAAGTAATGTCCAGGTTCTATAATAATCCTGGTGCCACATTTTAATTACATTTTGATTTAGGTAGAATCTTTCAGGTTGGCTTTGTGTCCTAACGGCATTCATCACACAGGTTTTATGAGGAAATATGTTCCAAATTCTAACAGTGGCTTACCAATGAACTTGTAGAGCACAACCTGTTTGCGATTTGGGGATGACTTGCAATCTTTTCTTTTTATTAATAGTTCATTAAAATATTGGCCAAGGGATAAGGAATAAGTTGGAATACATTTAGAACTATAGCAATTTTTCTGATAAATTTAAGTGATTTCTATGTTTCTATATTTATGATATGCAGTTTTGTTTAAAAGATACTTTTCAAAAATTTTTCTGATCTTTCATCAAAAAGCACTGGTCAACACTAGCTACAGGTAAGCTAAAAAATCTAATGGCTTATGTCTTTGCTTCTATGTGTATTTTTAACCTGCTAAAAAAGGCAATGGAAGTGTCAGCATAGACTAATTGTATCACAGGCCATGAAACAACTATTAAAATCAACAGGACTTGTAACATTAAAAATGAAGGCTAGTAGAGAATCCAGGAAAAAGCTGGCAAATAGCAGTTAGATTTATATAGTGCTTAGTGCAATTAGTATTATTAGAGTTTTTTTTCAAGTGGGGAAAACCTAGATGTGTGCACCAACACTATCCATCCTTAATAATCCACTTGTATTTTTTTTAACAATTACATTCTGAAGCTAGTCCACTTATTTATAAAATGAATGAAATATTTTTTTCTAGCCATTAACATATTCCTCAACAATTTATGTTTTCATATATTAATAGTCAATATAAGAGTCCCTAGAGATAGTGGAAGAAAGAATCCATTACTTAATGACGAGCTAATCATCTGAAAAAATGAAAACCAGATGTCAATAGTTCTCATAGATCTAGTGATACCAGATGTAAAAATAATTAGTGGCACTTGGCACAAATTCTATGAGAGAAGGGGTTTCATAGGACTGGTAAATGTGATCCATGGGCTTTAAGTATATCTCCCATTCTCATTAAAAACAAACAAACAAAAACAATCACCCCCTTGATCATTCCTTCCTGTTAATAATAAGTTTAAATGTGTAATATATGTTAAAAAGTTTAAAATTTCATGCAAAATATCTAATGAAATTTTGATCTTTCTAAATAGAATATATCTATATCTACAACCATATCTAGAAAATGTATAAAATAGTTACTCCAACTAAAGATATTTCTTATTAACCTAAACAATGTTATTACTACTGAGAAGTTCTATACCTTGACAACATACTCATTTGCAAGCCCTTATCCTAAGCTTCTTTTTATTGCAATATTATCAAGGAGAACTATTAACAGTATCCAAAATTCCAAGACTTTATACAAAATCATTCTGAAGTACTATTCAAACTTGTGTAATTCTGAGAAGCATATTTAGAAAAGATTTATAGCTCCTTCACCTATTCAAAATAACATGCATACTATGCAAATAGAAAATGTAGTCAAATATGCATCAGTCTAAGATCAATTATTAAAGAAAGAATGTTTGAGAATATAAATACATTCATGATTGGGCCAAAGAAATGACAAAACCAACAAGCAATCCAAATACAACAAGCACCTGCCAAGTCTGTGTTTCTCTCTAAGCTTTCACATACACAATTTGTCAGTAGTTGGTAACTAAAACACAGTGATCTATCACTTTATAGATAAATAAAGACCAATGAAAACAGGGAATTTCCAATGTTTGGTGATTAGTGATAAAATAACAGTGGGTTTTCTACCATAATAAACCTGAAATTTAAACAGAACATGATTGCTCAAACGTGTCTACTAATTCAAAAGAAAAATTCTTATTTTGTTTATCTTTGTGGCAACATTTTCCCCTCAGTATCCTAAGAAGACCAGTGCTGCAAGATATCTCCATAAAAAAAAAAAAATCTATTGTTATATATGCTTGGCAAATGCTGTCCACTAAACCTAATTCTGTAAATTGATAAGAACTATACTTTGTATTTGGTTAGAAATAAAGTATTATAATAATTTATAGAGCTAAAAAATTATGATGATATATTTTTACTATTCTTTTTCTTCTCCACAATTTCTGATCATTTTCTTTGTTTCTTGACCATGACTATTTGATCTTAAAAAATTAGGAAAAGCATATCCACAAAATAAACTGGTATAGAATTATATCATTGTACTTTGCCTTGGTTAATTTACTTCACAAATTTACTAAGTTCCAAAATTACTGTACTTTCTTGAGCTTTACAAATATCACAATTTTCAACCAACATTCATTCAGTATTTAGGAGTAATATTTTATATTTCTGACTCAAAATGAAATAATATCTTATAATTATAGCAACCTGATATATATGCTTTATATTCTTTGTAGATAAGGAAGAGTTAATCAGAAATGTCTAATATATAATTTGCCTTTATTATTTTTCAATGATGTATCCTAGCAACAATGAAAGAATAGTTGTTGCTTTGCTTTCTTCTCGGTAAGGAAATAAAAATCTTATTTCAGAAGGCTTATTTACTATAACTATAAAATTTGTCAGAAGTACCTGATCACTCATTACCTTTTTTTTCCTTTTTTTATGGGAAAAAAGCCAACAGAATACGATTAAATGTTCGATGGAAATTGAAATTCAAGTACTGATACATTTCAAAGCATGACTGTTTTGATGAGTTCTAATACTGACAATGACAGTTTCTTAAACATAGAAACTTTAATTAAAAATGCTTTTCTATAGTATAAACATCTGCCATAACCTTAGCCTAAAGTTATGTATGTACAAGGAAAAGACAGGACAATAAGTTATATTTATTATATACTAATTATGTATAGTAAGAAAAAACAGACACATTTTGAGTCTAAAGTAGTTACAAAGAACATTAATATTTTCTATTGTAAAATTCAATTCTCCTAAAAAGAATATGTGTAATTTTAGGAACTTTGCTTTCTATAGTTGAAGGATATTGAAATGTTAAAAAAAAAATCTAGAATTTATTCATGTCTTTCCAGGTCATTGACAGCTCTTCCTGATAGAGTATACTGTCTGTGCACACCAAAGACATCGATAACCAGAGGCCAGTCGTGTGACCTATTTTCATCTCAGCTGAGATTTTCATTTCTTCCAAATAAGCAGTGGTATAAGGGTAATTATTTACAGTGGTAAATTTAATTATATTTTATCAGCCCTGAATACTAATGTAAAAA
Source organism: Ursus americanus (assembly GCF_024610735.1). Taxonomy (NCBI): domain Eukaryota; kingdom Metazoa; phylum Chordata; class Mammalia; order Carnivora; family Ursidae; genus Ursus; species Ursus americanus. The sequence goes on along the minus strand of NC_142141.1, from coordinate 49,458,364 downwards.
TCTAATATTGAAATCTCCTTGCTAGAGAGGCTTCCCTTAATCTGAACTACGACAAAAAAAATAATGTTTGGTTATTAGGTTGAGCATTTATGCTAAGAGGGAGATGGGTAAGTTCAGTGGGTAAGAGTAGAGTCTTTGGTGTCAGTTGGTCAGACACAGGTTCGAAGCCTGACTCAGCCACACATTAGTTCCATGCTGTTATGTTGGACACCTCTCCTCACCTCAGAAACACCAGCTTTAATAACCACAAAATGAGAATTAAGTAATGTGAAGAAATTGGTTTTCTACTTTTTTTCAGGAAATAAAACACACAACAACATCTATCCCAGTGAACTGAACCTCAATGAGTGAGCAGCTCCACGATCTTTGTTAAAGTATCTCAGCCACCTAAATAATAACCCTACAGAGTTGTTGGGAGGGTAAATGAAACAATGCAAGTAAAGTGGTTTCCTGCATTTCTGTTAAACTGAAGCTCTATGGTAAATGTTATTATTTTAATAATTATTATTGCATTAGAAATCTGATGCCAAAGATAGCCAATACATGAAACAGCAAAAAAAAAAAAAAAATTACCAAATAAATAATAAAAATACACAAGTTGTTGATGTCTGTTGGTATAGTCCCTCTTCTCTTGCATTATCATTTACTTCAGATTTGCCAAAAATGGTACTAATCCAAAAGAAGTGTAAACCTAATTGGTGCCTGTCTTAAATCTGCCTTCCCTGAAATGATCATTGCAACATGAAGTACATCATTTCCAGCTACCATCCATCTTTACAACTCCTAGCAGATGCATAGGCTCGTGCCAAATATGTGACAGTAAATATAAAATCTATTCAATAATCCAAATAAAATAACCATGGTGTGAGGATGCCTTGTGCCCTCTTCCATTTTTTTTTTCTTTCAGGGATAATTACTATAGTTTAGTACTTAAAATACGTGCACTGAGTCATATGCTCTTTTCCTCTTCTCTCTGATACATGAACATTGACTTCCGTTCACCGGTTGAGTACATTCTTGCTGCGGTAAACATCCTTTAGGTGTTCACTAAATAGATTTTCTCTTCTGTTAATGTATCAGTTAACCTTCAAAATGTGGATAGTTTATTTCTTCTCAGGAAATAAATCAGTCCCCATGTTGCTCAATAGCTGGATGTATAAGAGGGAAATACAAAAAGTACTGCTTGCAAATTGGTGTTATTTACATTTATGGAGGAAATACAATATACTATGAAATATATCCTAGTGAACTGGAACCCAAATTAGTTAGCAATACTACAATCATTCTTTTAAAGTGTCTCAGCTACCTAAATAGAAACGACTCTATACAGGTTTAGATTACTCCAGAGTGTAAACAAGCACATTTTCCTTAAGGATGGAGCAGTGGTGGTCTGTGCTCCATTAAACTCTGTATTATGAACTGATGTTGCGGGATTTATTTGCTTTTTCTATCTTCAGAATTTGATTATCACAGCTGCACCCTCGTATGTAAGTTCACTTATTATGGATTCACAAATGGATATGGTCTGAGATATTTCTAGGCAATCAATCAATACTCCTTTACTTGTATTAATAATTAATAAACTTTATAGACATGATGGCAAGGGAACTCAGAGTTGACATAAGTACTCTAAGAATGTATTGTACTACAAAAGTCAAAGCCACAAACATGCCTGAAGGCAATAAATAATATAACCATCTATTTGAAAGTATTTAAGTAAGGTGCATGATGTGTCCTAGAATTGGAAATGAAACATGTGCCAAGTAGAGAAAGACTCTGTGTTTTTGGATTGTGAAGACCAGGTAGTGGGTTACAGATAGACATCGACCTAATAATCATGCAAAAAAGTATCATAAAACGTTCTAAATTCTGGGGGTAGGGTAATGTACAGTGGAAGTATATAAAGGGGAGTTTACTCTGGCCTGGGGAAGGCATTCATTCTAAAGTGACATCTGAGCTGATGTGATAAAGATAAGTAGATACCTACCAGGTAAATAGACTGGAAGCAGAGGGAATATTCCAAGCAGACGGTAGAACATCTTCAAATGTCTGTAAGCATTACACAACTGAAAGAAAGCTATTGTGGTTGACTCTTGAAAGAGCAAGAAGTGGGGGAGGAGAAGTCAGCTGGGGACAGGAGCTGGGGGCCTAACTGGGAGCCAGCTCCAGCCCCTCTTTTAGATTATGTTCTTATCCCCAAATAGTGAGAAGGCATGGGAAGGTATTTCATAGCTCAGTGTCATGATTACACTCACATTCCTATTAAAAACTCTGTTCCTTTGGTGTAGCAAGTAAGGGGGAGGGTTTATGAGTCCAGATCAAATAGGATGGTGATCTGAAAGAAGGTGCTGCTGGTGAAAATACAAAGAGGGAGACAGATCCCAGATCATTAGGAGACAACAACTGTTATGGACTGAATGTGCCTTCAAAATTCATATGTTAAAAACCTAACCCCAAAATATGGTAATATGTGGAAGAGGGACTTTTGGGAGGTAATTAAGTTGAGATGAGATCATGATGATGGGACCATGATGATGAGACTGTATCTGTATAAGAACACACCAGAGCTCAGTCTTTCTCCACCATCTGAGAACAATGAGCAGGCAGTTGTCCACAAGTCAGGAAGAGGACTCTCACCAGAACTGAATCTCTTGGCACCTCTATGAACTTCCCATTTGCAAGAACTGTGAGAAGTAAATGTTCTGCATGCCACCCACCTGTTCTAGAGTATTTTGTGATAGCGATCCAAGCAAAACAATACCCATAGAGAAGGTGAACCGAATACAGGAGGAGGGAGGGAGTTGCCAAGAGTTAGTTTTAGATAACTTGCTTCAATAATAGATACCATAGAGAAAAGGAACCACGGAAGAGCCTATATTTAGGTTGGCGGGTGCTGGGTGGTAACCACATTACGATGTGATGGAACTCGAGCTGTCTTCAAGACTCTAGGTAGCGGTGTCAGCTAAGCAGTTAGGTTTACAGCTCTGCAAATCAGAGAAGGTGTCTGGGTTAGAGATACACTTTAGGAGTCATTGATTCCAGGTAATAATTAAAGGCACATTCAAAGTGCTCAGGAAGAAACACAGAGTAAGAAAAAAAGAGACGCAGGATTGTCTGGCTATTAACGATCTACAGTATTTAAAAGCTTTGTAAAAGCAAAGATGATTGGAACAGAGCAGTCACAGAGAAATGGGAGAAGGAGGAAGTGCATTCATCGACTTCATATGAAGCTTTCTCGAAGGCAGACAAATGCATCAGTGTCTGAGGCTCTAAGAGATTAAGGGGGGTGAAGACTGAAGAGTGCCTATGGATTTAGTCACCTGGAGGACATGGTCACCTTAAACAGAATCACTGCACTGTCTCAATGAGGCCACCCACTCGACTGGAGTGGGCTGGGAATAGTGTCAAACTTAGAGATTAAAATCAAAGAATTTTCTGACTGAAACAAATTTTAGAGATTACCTCATAGCTTCTCTATTGTCAACACTCCTCTTCACCCCTGAAATGTTATTCCATTTGTAAACGAAGAAAGAAGAGTGGAATTATCTTGGTAAGGCTTATTTTGTGTTCTGAATTTACAGACAGCAGATGCTATGGGAAAGATACTGTGCGCACGGAAGAATGATGAAAAACTGCATAAAGGGATTTGTTTGAGTTTAGTTTGAAGAATTAATGGAATCAAGTGAAATGCAGTGGGTAAGAAGGAAGGCTAAAAGTGCTCAGTGTTATGAGTCACAACTATAGGAGAGCAGGAGTGAGAAAACAGGGAGCCATGAGGATAATTCAAAGGGGAGATTGGACCCTGAGCCTGAGGAATTAGCTGGGTCCAGATAACTTTCACAGGGCTTGAATGCCAGCCAAAGGATTTTAGACATTGCTTAGATATAGTGAAGAGACTTTAAAGCATTTGGTCAGGAAAGTGGCAGGAAAATATGAGTATTTTAAAGAAAATCAATCCCTTTTGCCCATCTCTGTGGAAAGAAAGAAGGAATCAAGAAAAATGACAGAAAAGAGGTACTGATTTTTTAAAAGCAGAAATTGATGTTTTGTGTGTATGCACAGGAGCCTTTCATATTTTGTACTAAAAAAAATTAGGTTCTCATTATATTAGTCATTATTACAAGGAAATCTTAAAATATGAATAATTTGAGAAAATAAAGAAAATACCATGCTTGTCACCCTTTTCTTATGAAATTTCTGGTTGTGGAAGGAGAAAAAATACAAATAAATGTATCTGTTGAAATAGTTATTCTTACATTTTTGAGAAACAAGAGAGAGAGATTTGATTTGCAACAGTAAAAAATTAGAGATTTTTCTTGAAAACGCTAACGAGTTCCCAGGGTCCTGGATTTTCAGTGACCCTGACTTTGCTTGACTTTTTGGTTATAAAACAAAACAAAACAAACAAGAATTTTCTATCATGGTTACAACCTGGGTCTGAAATTAGAGAATCATAATGAGTCAGTGGCAGTGCAAGAAGATATGGAGTGTGTACCTGTACGATTACAAAGTGACCCCATGCTCCCCATAAGAAAATGCAATTAGCATGCCATTGATAGGTGAGGTCATCAAATGTTTGCACATTTTCATATTTGGATATATCCATCCATCTAAATATACACACACACTACTAAATATTTTGACTTTGTGTTTTCATTGTTGGCATACAATAGTTAAAAATGTTTTTAATAATAACTAGTAAGATAGAGGAGCATGTCAGAAATAGTAAAAGCAATTTGAATATTATACTTATTGGAAAATGGGGTTCAAGAATAACTTTTTGGTGCAAGAAACAAAATACAACCCCAAGTCAATATTTCATAATAACTGGAGTCAATAACTCTGGAAAGAAACACTCACAGACACAAACACAGTCACATTTTCTGTTGCACTAACACAAACTGCTTGATTTTAAGGAAAAATGAAAATTAGCATTTTTTTTCTGAGTCTGCTTTTGATTTCCTAGTCTTGTTAGGACATCCTTTATTAATTTTCTTTTTTTAAATATTTCTTTATTATTTTAGAGAGAGCGAGAGAGTGAGCAAGCACATGTGGGTGGGGGCGGGGAGGTCAGAGGGAGAGAAAGAATCTCAAGCAGACTCCCTGCTGAGTCTGACATGGCCTGGATTCCAAGACCCTGAGATCAAGTCAGATGCTTAACTGACTGAGCCACTCAGCTGCCCCTAACTTTCTTTTGAGAAATACTGTATCTTCCTGGTCTTCCCCAGTTCATTTCTTAGTGGTCTCTTCTTCCTCTACCTGGCTCCCTCATTAACATTTTAAACTCCTTCTTCATCCTGCCAAGTTTGAGACCTCAGACTGCATCACTTCCATTTGCCTGCATGCATAACCTCCCTCAGTTGCCTTCTATCCTTTTCATTAATTAAATTTGTTGTTTTCTGAAACTCAAATTGCCTAAAATGCTGTCTTTATTTCCTGACTTTCTTGCTCTCCAACTTTGTTCCTGGAACACTCAAATGGTAAATACTGCATTTTTAAAATGGGATGCCATTTGTTAGATTCGGATTTGGAAGTTTTTTGGTCTTTTTCATCCATGGGTTGTTTCCTGGGAAAACTGGCAAAGAAAATGTTCCACACATCTCATGGTAAAGTGAAATGCATGGTGGGAGCAGGGAGGGTCTCAGCATTTGGCCTCAGCAGATGCTAAGTTTGCCATTGGTGGAAGAGAGATCAAGGTTGATCTGTGAAGGCTATACACAGTTAAACTTTCATTTGAAAAAGACTGACCATGAGTTACCTGATTATTTTCGAAATTCTTACAGTTATAGAATATACAAATCACTGAATACCAGTGATGGAAGCAACCTCAAAAAATTGTCCTAATTCTCAAATTATCCTCTATATAACATACCTGAGAGTGGTATTTAATATTTGATAGGGCTCTTTAAATTTTCACTGTTTCCCAAAGCAGCCTGGGACATTTCCATTGAGACTGCATTTATTCATATGTATCCCGTATCTGCTTTTTGTACAACTTGCCATTTGGGAGAAAATATTACTTTTGTAAAGAAATTAAAATATTAACATTTCAATTGTATTAAGACAGCCTGACTGCATGAAACATTAATATCTATATCCATATATGTATGTCTATAAACATGTATATATGTTTTTATCTTTTTGTTTTATGAAATTTTCTCTTAATTTCCTTATTGGATATATTTTTATCAGAGGAGATAATATTTATTAAGTGCCTGGGCAAATGTCCATAATCATCTATTCTCTATTTCTTCTTTTAACAGAACTTTTGTTTTAGACTTCCATTCAGCTTACAAGTAATACCACTGCTTGGTTTTACTCCATGACTTAATCATTCCTTTATTTTAAACTTCTGAATGGCTGTGGATATATTCATGTTAGAGGCTTCAGGTGGTTCAGGGCAACATTATCAGAGGGAGCCTTGACCCTGATCCCTCACTCACATCCCACAGTAGCTTCCTAAAGAGTTTTCTTGCTTCTGTTGTGTCCCCTTCTATCGTCTAGTCTTAACATAGCAGCAACAGGGACTCTTTTAAATCATCAGTCAGATTATATCACTCCTGAGCTGAAAAGTATCAAAAGCCAAAAGTCCTTTATGCTGGCCCACAAGATGCTATAGGAACTAACCTCCTGTCTTAATAGGACCCCCCTTATGTACTCCACACCCATTACACATGCCTTTTTTGACATAGTGGATTGTGCTAGACTTACATGCCTTCCCTTAGCCCAGCTCTAGCTATTCTTCTGCTGGAAAATGTTTCCTTCCGATATCCACGAGGGTTATTCTTTCCTCTTGTCCCAGTTCTTGCTCAATTCTTACCTTCTCACGAGACAACTCTTTTTTTTTTTTTAAAGATTTTATTTATTTATTTGACAGAGATAGAGACAGCCAGCGAGAGAGGGAACACAAGCAGGGGGAGTGGGAGAGGAAGAAGCAGGCTCATAGCAGACGAGCCTGATGTGGGGCTCGATCCCATAACGCCAGGATCACACCCTGAGCCGAAGGCAGAAGCTTAACCGCTGTGCCACCCAGGCGCCCCCACGAGACAACTCTTAATCCAGGTATTTAATATTGCAGCCCACAGCTGCCCAGTCTCTCTTGGGCCAATCTCCATACCCCTTATTCTTCCCTAAATTTCCCCTATACATATAGCTATCACCTTGAAAATACTATACACTATGCATACTATTTATTTTCTGTGTGTCCCAATGAAACTATAAGATCCATGATCCATTAATGAAGGGGTAGCTGTCCCCATATGTCATAGAGGTAGTCCAAGTCCTTGAAATAGTGCCTGAAACTTAGTAGATACCCAATATTATTTTTAAATCAGGATTTCACATTTATTCTTATACAATTTTATTTTTGTTAACTTATTGCAATCATTCCAGTCTGTGAAGGGCATTTAATTTTTTTTATCTTGTCATCCAAAATATAAGCTAAACCTAGCAACTCTGGTTAACTTGGATATTTTATATACATGGTTTCAACAGAATTTGCTGCTAAGAATTCTGTTTTTCACAGCCAATGCCAAGTATAGAGCTGTGCAACATGCACATGTTAATCAAGATGGCAGTCTTCCTATAAGCAATCTTCTGTGAATATTCTATTAAAATAGTATAAATTAATGATTGTGCAATCCATACTTTTAGAATGTCTGCAAATTATTTTGAGAAAATCTGTCAAATTCAAAATTGAAATCAACATGTATCACGTCTACATTTTAAGTTCATTTTACTAGTTCCATGATAACACTCTTTTTTTTTTCAATTTGAAACACCTGATTCACGGTGACTATGAAAAATTATTTCCTTTTTTAAGAGTTCACAAATTGTGGATTAAAAAGAATCTGATATACAGTGATTGGATTCCACCTCTCTATAAGCTATAAAAAAAATGAGGATTATTTGTGTCACCTACATTCTGGGCTTTTTTCCCCCCATTCTTCTGTATTTTTCTCTTTTTTTCCCCTGGCTCTGAGGACTTAAAAATCATATTTGCATGTTCTTCTAGAATCTTGGTCCTGAAGTTTTAACTACTTTAAGCAACTGGAAAGCTCAGCATCCTATCTGTGAGAAAATCTAGAAGAACAGAAAAAACTTTAGGATAAGATTTAAAAAGGTGGGTTTCACATTCTTGGGTCCCCTTGAAATAGCCCTGAGACTTGGAAAATGCTGTTTCATGTCCCTGAGGTGCAACTTCTGTGTAAAGGCAGAAGTGATACTCATTCAGTTTACCTCTCATGAGAAAACAAGAGTTAATGGATGCAGATGCACATTAATATACATCATATTAAGGCAAGAACTTATTGCAAGCTCTTTGAAGGAAGAACACACTACATTATTTATTGTCACATTTCCTCAATATCTAGAAGAGTATACAAGTTGATACACTAAAAATACATGCGGAACCATAATGCATTACAAAATGTGGCCAAAAATTCCATTTTTATTAGGTAGCTCTTTGAACTGAGCCTCTACAATGGGCAAGTACTAATAGGTATTAATTCTTGGGCAGTTCAAGGAGAACAGTGAAACGTGAAAGAAAGGGAAATCCTATCTTCAGGAGCTCACAACTCTATAGAAGAGTGAGTAGTATTATAAGTCTCTAAAATGATGTTTGGTTTAGTATTCTAGTAGCATCCTTCAAACAGAGAATTTTATGTACTGAGGAAAACTTGCATGTGTACAGGGCGCAAATATACGGCTAAAATATGTCAATGTCAGCCTTAATCTCAGACTTTAAATGGAACAACTTCAGAAAATGAATAACTTTTACTATGACAATTCAACTACTGAAAGTTGATACACTCCAAGATAATGTGAATCCACATTTATCTTTAAACAATGACTTAGCATTTATGATTAGATTTTATTGCACTGTGTCATCAGAGCTATTTTCATATACAAAAAGTAAGGTTTTAAAACTCTATTATCTTAAACAGAATCATGGAGAAAATTCAGGCAACATAGGATATGGCGCAATAATTTTTCCATGAATTAGTAGACATAATCCATCATGACACATGCTAGGTCTTGCCCCAATGTATCAAGACTCACAGACACAGATTAATGCAGAGATTGCATTTGTTTTCAGAAGTGCATTAATAACTGTGCTTTCTGTGTCCTGCAAAAAAAAAAAAAAAAGTCCACTACCAAAAAATAGAGTAATACACAAATTTTATGATTAAGTAAATGAAGTGATTTTTTTTAAAAAATTGCTTTATCAAAATTAGACCATTCCTTGAAAAAGTAGCAAGAGATCTCAAAAGCATCATGTAAGTAAAGTTTTTGTCTATTATGGTAGACCAGTTATTCTATTTAAATTTTTACAGATGTCAATGGTTTGATGGAAGAGAGAATGCTCATTTCTACTTTGAATATATGATCGATGTTCTGATCCTCTATGAACAAAAAAATGGAGGTAAGAATATAAAGAAAAGAGATGATTATAAGTATAGACTTATAGTAGGCTTTCTGGGTTATGTTTTCCTATACGCAAATGGAAACAAATAGTGAATGAAGAAATAAGCCTATAAAAGATCAAACATATTAAATTTTCTCTATAATTTTCTTCCCTTTTCAATTACATTGAAGATAGCTATTTCTATACTGTAAGAGAACAATAAGACCTTATAAATGGTAAATTAAGCATTAGTAGATCACTTCATAGTTAATTTACTCAAAACCCATTTTAAAGTAACTGTAGATACAACATTAGAAAATACTCTTTTCTAGACCATAATATAGAGCATAATAAAGGTCTTTGGTTAAATTCTTATTATTTTTTGAAACTTTTAGGTTATAATTCATGATATCCTACAGAAAATTCTATTTTACCTTTGATTTTCATTAGATAATTTATATGTCAAGAATTTGCAAGCAAATTAATTGAGCTATCTTTTTTTATTTCTAAAAGATTTCATTTAATTATTTGAGAGAGAGAGTGAGAGAGAGTGAGAAAGCACAAGATGGGGGAGGGCCAGAGGGAGAAGCGGACTCCCCACTGAGCAGGAAGCATGATATGGGACTAGATCCTGGGACTCTGGGATCATGACCAGAGCCAAAGACAGTCACTTAACTGACTGAGCCACACAGGCACCCCTCATTTAAGCTATCTTAATAAGCAATAATACAAAGACATGAAAAATTATTGGGTTTATTGTGGTAAGCAAGAATGACTTGTAGAATGGATGTTAAGAGGCACTAGTTTGGGTTCCAGCTGTATGGTTAATATTATTGCTACCACTACCACCATCTTCTCTAAAATCACCATTTATCCGAAGTATATTCATATAAATTTCTCTTTATCAAATAATATATATTAGATAAGACATATAAACTTACTTTTCTCATCTCTGAGATTAAGAGGCAGAGAACAAAGTAAGCACACGCAAATGTGAGGGGATTTAGTGCAACATTAAAAATACCATTTCAAAGCAATAAGGAAAAGATAAGTCATCTCAGAATTATATTGTTATAATTTTTTCATCATCTAGAAAAAATACGATTAGTTACTACCTCAAACATGATACAAGTGTAAATTTTAGAAAGCACAAAAATTTAGATATACACAAATAACACAGTTGAAAAAACAATTGGAAGGGCCCCTGGGGGGTGCAGTGGGCTAAGTGTCTGACTCTTGAGTTTTGCTTAGGTCATGATCTCAGGGTCATGGGATCCAGCCCCCAGTCGGGCTCTGCACTGAGCTTGGAGCCTGCTTGACGTTCTCTCTCTCCTGCCTACCACCCACCCTGTTTGTGTGCACTCTCTCTCTAAAAAAAAAAAAGAAAGAAAGAAAAGAAAAAAAAAAAAAACCAGTAAGAGAAACTTTTGTGACTTTTTAAGTCAGAAAGAACATTGTAATTATAACTAGAAAACACAAATGAAAATAGTGACAAATCCAGCTCTATAAACAATAAAAATACACATAAATGACAACATAAAGTCTAAGTCAAACTATAGAAACTTTGTAATTCATCTCAGTGACAAATTATTTTGAAACATATAAAATTCCTAAAAAGAAAAATGCAAAACTCAATACGCAATTGTGCAAAGAATACAAAGATTTCAACACAAAAGAAATGTAAAATTTTATGAAAAGACACGCCACCTCAGTCATAATATAATTAAATCTATATTATATTTTTCGCTTACAATGGGGAAGAAAAATTTTTAAAAAGTATATTGGTAATAAAGTATGAAGAGAGAAGTTCTCATAAAAATTCCTCAGTTTTAATTTTTAATACAGTAAGTATCAATAAATAAAGCCCACAAAAAGTAAGGTTCTTTAAAGTCATCAAGCATATTTAAAATTTTAAAAAAAGGTCCAGAAACAAAGATGTTTGAAAACTAGTGGCTAGAGTAAAGGTCTCTCACATTTATCTCTGGCTTTTGTTAAGGAAGAAGGATAATACTAACATCAGAATTGAAGATGAGGAGTTTTACTGAATTAACAGTTTCACAGGCAAACTTTTTCTCTCTCAGTATATTGTCACAACTAATCTCAGTTTGCAAGGAGAGTGTTTTTTTTATTCAGAGTAACTAATCCCATCCCTCTAACATAAACTGCCAATGGAAATACTTTAACAGAGGAATATAAACAAAATCATTTCTTGTTCTATTCATGTTTTGCATATATTCTGCTGTCGCTTGGTCAACTGAAGCAGTATTAATACTTCTCTCCATCAGGTTGTGATATGGTTAAATGAGCCTGAAATTACTGCAGAATGGTGCTTTTAAAAATGATCAAAACATTCACAAATGTTAAATATAGAAACAAACTTTTTTCAGTTAAAGAATTTGTGGAGGGGCACTTGGGTGGCTCATTTGGTTAAATATTTGACTCTTGATTTCAGCTCAGGTCGTGATCCCAGGGTCCTGAGATCAAGCACCACCATGGGCTTGGTACTCAGTAGGGAGTCTGCTCAAGATTCTATTTTTCTCTCTTCATCCCTCTGCCCCTCTTCCGAATCACACATGCATGCTCTCTCTCCCTCTAAAATAAATAAATAAATCTTAAAAAAAAAGAGAGAGAGAGAGAATTGTGTGGATATAATAGTAGGTAAAATCTGTCAAATAAACTCAAATGCTATCATGCAGCTTAATACTATATATATGATAGTGTCAGATCTATGTTTTTGATGTAAAAATCATCCCAAACCTCCTCCCTGCCTGTTGTTAACAAGATTCTTGTTGGCTTGTAATTGAAAAAATATGTATATAAAATCACTGAGATGCTACATACTTTAGTGAATTTACTTTTTTTTTTTTTTAGATTTTATTTATTTATTTGACAGAGATAGAGACAGCCAGCGAGAGAGGGAACACAAGCAAGGGGAGTGGGAGAGGAAGAAGCAGGCTCATAGCAGAGGAGCCTGATGTGGGGCTCGATCCCATAACGCCGGGATCACGCCCTGAGCCGAAGGCAGACGCTTAACCGCTGTGCCACCCAGGCGCCCCTAGTGAATTTACTTTTAACCTTACTTCTCTACCTGGGAATTATTCTTCCACCCTTGGAAATTTGTATACATTCTCTGCGTTTAATCTTATTGGCCTTCAAAATATTTATTTTGCTGTTATTCTTCTGAAGACTACATGAATAGTTATTGAGAAATCAAAAAACTGAGCCAAAAAAAGCATATATGTCTTCTTAGTATCATTAAAAATGCTCAAGATATTCCTGCATTGTGAGATATTTTTTGGAGGAAAGGAAAACATTGACTTACCCTCTAAATTAGCTATAGATTGCTATACTTTAAAGTTATTAGGAAGACATCTTTTATTTTTATTTTGGTGGTAGCTTTAACACGAATTATGTAACAGTCCTGCAATAAAATAAAGTGGCATCTCTGTACTGTCCACTTGGATCTGGGCAGCTTTGTGGTTGCTTTGAGCAATAGGGCGCACAGAAGTAACACTCTGATTTGGCAGGACCAGGTCTCAGAAGGCTATACAACTCTCTGCTCATTGCGACTTGAGCCGCTATGTAAATCCATGGACTGCCGGGTTGTAGCAAAGCCCAGGTCACATGGAGAAGCCATGTATAGGCATGTACTGACAGGCCCAGCTGAGTGCCGCCTTCAAGATATATCAACCTCAACCCGATATATCAGTGAAGACAAGCCCTTGGATGATTTCAGCAGCCTACCAGTTACAAAACCAAGCCTTTTATATCTTCCCTGATGAGGCTTAAGAAGCATGAAGCAGAGACAGGCCCTGCCCTCTGGGTACTGTCTGATTTCCTTATCCATAGGAACTGTCAACATAAGAATAAAAGTTGTTACCTTATACCAATAAATACGGATTTTGTTACACATTAATAGATCTGGAAGAGATTATTTCCTTTAAGTACCTTTGTCACTTGTATTTGGGTTGAATTTGCTTTCCCTTTCTCACTACACTTCCAATTTCACAAATTTTCCAGAAAAATGCAACATCTATCCATCTAGACTGTATGCTAATGAAAATATAAGAACACATCCTCAAACAGTAGTCATGGGAAACCTGGATAGTCTGTCCTCCCTACACTTTTTATCACCATATTTCTAAGTCAGGCCAAAGAACTGAACTGAGTATATAAAGGGACAATGCAGTTATTTTTAAAACCCTAAATATCATGCTCAAACCTCTTTAAAAATCTGAAACCATACTTTAAGGATTTCCTATTATATCATAATATACTCTTCTCAAAAGGATAACTTGTGAAAGATTCATATTTAGACTGCAGAAATTCTGACAACTGCCTAAAGCTGTTGTTCAGCACTTATGGAAAAATACCTGTGGATGGAGTGCCATACCAACCCCCAGTGAGATACAGTAGCTACAGGATTATGTTACATGCTGAACAAGCAAGAAGATTGTGTTGTATGGCAAAACTAGAACATAATTATTTCCCTGGGGGCACTGCACCAGTTGCATTACTTTTTATCCTATGGAATGCAACTTCCATACAATGAGCAAAGCTACAAATGTAATGGCTTTCAATCATGAATCTAAAACAAACACTTATTAACAGGAAATATGAGTTATATTTAGTTGATGAGAGAGACAATTAGGGGAGAGGAACGGGTCCAGAGGTATGCTCTTCTGATGATGGATTTTTTTCCCCTAAATCAACAGCCTAGGATGTATTCTGTCCCCTCCTCCCCTACCCAGTTTCTCTCCCGAGTTTGTTTGTCTTTTACTATTATTTAATATTGTGTGCTATTTTTCTTTCCCTTTTCCCCATTATAGCATTTTAAATTTTGATAAGATGTCAGGAATCTTCTAACATAAGTTTAAAATTAGCTGCATGCAGGAAGCAAAGAAGTGATATAGATGAGGAATCTGAGTGAGTGTCATAGCGGAGTGGTGGCTGAAGAGAACTGGGGACCCAAGCAGAATCTAAAAGTGTGCAATTCCAACACCTCCCCCAATGGAGTACAACTTGAACACTTGCCATACACCTGACATGGCCGAGTAGATTTTAAAATATATGCTGCCGAAACTAGGAGCTTTAGAGAATCAATACGTTTTGCCCTTAATTTCATTTGTGCGATATTTTAAATACTTTTAAAACTATAATAAAAATGAAATATCAAATATGTTTTATACCAAGTTAACACATGGGCAACTATTAGTTCACTGTATTACCCAGTTAACTTTTGTAGAAACCTCAGGAAAAAGCTGCTTCTATCATACCTGTTTAACTGAAGAATATTCTGAATTTGCTAAGTGTGGCCTTTAAATACTTACTACACGTTATTTGGTAATCAAGATTTTTGTTTTGCTTTGTTTTTCAATTTTTTAAAAACAAAACAAAGCAAAAGCATACTTTGGAGACTGACGTTAATATAACACTAATATCTTTCTTTTTTAAGATTTTATTTATTTATTTATTTATTTATTTATTTATTTATTTATTTATTTAAGAGAGAGAGAGAGCACATAAGCAGGGGCAGAGGGAAAGGGAGAAGCAGACTCCCCATTGAGCAGGGAGCCTGACATGGGGCTCGATCCCAGGTCCTCAGGATCATGACCTGAGCCGAAGGCAGACACTAAACCACTGAGCCACCCAGGCATCCCTAACACTAACATCTCTTATTCATAAGCCCTAAGTTTTCAACTTTTCTATCAATCAAAACAATCTCATTTTTCTAACTGAATGACTCTAAACAAATTATATTGCTTTGACATATTTTCTATGTAGTGAGTTACAAAAGATTTGCTATGGCATGATGCTTCAATTTGCTACCAAATGCAATACAGTAATCCAATTTCCAAATTTTATATACCATTTTTTTTTCTTTTTCTTTTGGGTAAGCTATGCCTAGGAATTTCAGAATGTAGTAGCTAGCAACCAAATTAATTAATTCTTTTAAACATAAATAGTTTTTATTTTCAACATGGAAATCATCTACATAAATAAAAAATCCATATTTAGATGAAGGATCCAAATAGCTAGACTGAAGTCTGATTAATCTAAACATTGTGCCATTCATAAAAAAGGCAAACATAAATTAAATGGATTGTGGCAGGGTTGTTTTTGTCAATTGGCATACTATTGGTCTTGATAGTGTTGGGAATTTTACATTGACTTCTTTACTTTTTCTAAAGATTTATTTATTTATTTTCAGAGAGACAGTGAGCACAAGTGGGATGGGCAGAGGGAGAGGGAGAGAGAGAGAATCCCAAGCCGACTCCGTGCTGAGCACAGAGCCCAACTTAGGGCTCGATTCCACAACACTGAGATCATGACCTGAGCCAAAACCGGGAGTTGGTGCTCAGCCCACTGAGCCATCCAGGCACCCCTACATTGACTTCTTTAAAATAAAGAATACTTATACTAACAGCAGCTAATGTTTACTGAGTGCTAATTATGTAATCAAATAACTGTAAAGCATTTAAGATTTTACCTTACTTGCAAGCCAAGTTAGCCTACTTATGAGGTTTTTATAAATGGTGGCATAAAACATGGGATTCCTAACTGAGACACAAAAGACATCATGACTCAGGACACAGCACACAGCATGAGTTTCATGTTCACATTAGTTTTCCTTGCCCCACAAGTGCCATGGGGAACCTGTGAAACAGCTTGTATGCATGCTGCACATGTATTCATATACCAAGGAATCCCAAGCTTAGAAAATCCCTATCTCCCAAAGGTAGCTCCTGGCACACATGCTCAATCTTTCCCCAGGATGGAGACATTATCTTTATTAGGTAGTAAAAAAATAAATTTTCCCACTTTCCTGAAAGGAGATTCGATCTCTGTGATCTATGGTTCTTCCTATTCTATCTCTGATCTATGGTTTAGACAGGGATGTCCATGCCTCTTGCTCAGAACATGTGCAGAAATACAAGAGAGTCACAGAGAATGTTCTCCCTTCCAGGTGGCATGCTATATCGTTTACATATAAAAACTCAGTTCATCCTCACAAAACTATGAGACAGTTTTGATTCTTGCATTCACTTTATAGAGGAGGTTATGTAACTTGCAAAGTCAAAAGACTATATTGTGGTGAAGCCTTGAGCTGCACTCAAAAAGTGCCTACATCCAGATACGAATTTCTTAACCACTGTACCATCTTGACTCTTATAATGCGCAAATGTAGCCAGTCCCTCAGCAATAGTAATAATATAAAATATTTCTTTTAATATTAAAGATACAAGATTCTGAAACACAGTATGAAAAGATAGATGTAAGAAACTGTTGTGATGTGTTATTGTAATAAAGTCATATTCTGATGAGAGCCACTGCAGGTTAGCCGCTTTCTAATGGGGGAAGGCAATTTTGTCAAGACTACGTATAAAAAACTTAACGGAAAAAAATATAAATCTGATGTGAATTAAGAAATGCTTGCAAAATTGAGTCTCAATTTATCTTCAGAATACTGAACAATTTATGATGTACACATTTATTTTAAATTACAAGTGTTTGCTCTCTGACCCAGAAGATGGCATGTCTTTTCTAAATTCTGGTTTTTTATTGTGATTCTGAGCCTTTAAACAGAATTTGGCCACTAAGCCTATAAGAGATTTCATGTCTATTAAATCCATTCTATTTTATTGTGTTTATTTAGATAAATCTATTTATTTACACAACTTGCTCTTTGATCATGCAGAGATCCTAACAACACAGCACGCCAGGGTCTATGCTGCATGATTTATTGCCATGGAGAAGCTCAAGCAATACCCAGACTGAGGAGGACAAAAGCTTTTCCAGATTACCTGCAAAGAAACCCCATGGCTTTCAATGGCTGCAGTCCAAATACGCTCAAACTGAATTAAATTGCACCCAAATACTGAAAACAAATATTAAAATGGGATTCCACCAAATAAGCTGCTCACCAATGAATATTTTCCCCAGTACTAGAAACCATTGATAGAAATGAATTAATGTTTGCAAATACTTCTAATAGGATCTGTCATAGAAAGCTTTATGTAAAAACTATTGAAGAGTTTGTTAAAAAACATAAAAGAGGAATCCTAGATATGGTCAAGACTACCTCCTTTTGCATTTTTATTTAGAAATTGCCAAACGTTGTATAGATTTCACATGGAAAAGTACAACACGATACTCAACACTTGCATGCAAGGGACAAAGTATTTTTAAAGAAAGAAATGCAGAATGGCCAAAAATAGAAAGAGAAAAAAAGAAAAAAGAAAGCAAGACACTGGGAAGAAGCACAGGGCTGAGCCTGAGAAGATAAGAGCCTAAAGCTGGTATTGCCATGAATCATCTGTCAGCTGAATGCAACCTTGAACCTCAGGATCTGTTAATAAACTTATTGACCGCTCACAGAGAGTCAAGCTCTACTAAGCTCTTTAAAATGTGACCTTGTTTAATCCCAACCACACAGGTGGATACAGGCACTGTTATTATTATCCCATTTTATGGCTGATGAAACTTTGAGTCAGAGGCCGTTCCAGAAACTGGGCTGAAAGAGGACTAGAGCATTTTCCAATGTTTTTGAGATTTCAGCCTCACACGGTGGTTTCTATTCTTGATTATATAACGGAAGTAGACTTCCATAAAATACTATGGGAGTTCATTCAAGACTATAAAACATGTTTTCTACTTTTTTATAATCGTTGGGAATCTCTACGCCTGCCAAGTACACATACGTTCATATTTTCTATGATCAGTGGAAAAGAAAAAAGCCCCAACTTATCTTTGTGACAAACTTTTAATAGTTATGAGTCACCAATTCTTCCATTCATCAGTACTAGATGACTCAAAATATAGGTCTTTGAATCTAATTACTTAACCATGTAGGCTTCGTTTGGCATCAGGCAGTGCTATTGATGGCACCTAAATGTTCCATGTGAACAAAATAGTGCTCCTATACACACAGACTCCAGGCACCAGGGAAAAGGCTGACTTACTAGACAGGCTCAAACATATGGGAAATGGGAACAAGCCATAGAAGGAAGGGACCGTTATATAAAAAGATCTCAGGGTGACCAGTAAATAAGAGGTGTTGGGAATTAGGATGGATACTTAGGTGGCACCAGACTAGAGCACACAGGAAGCATTATTGGCATGGCATCTTCCTGTGTTTATAATTTGCCTTGTCAATCAACTTTTTAAATTTTGTTGATATCATATGTGCTAGGTCTCCATTAGTATGCAAATGCATCTCGGTTGCACAAATCTGATTTTCTCACTCTGAGTAGACATGCAGTAGCTACTTAATGAATAAATAGATGAATGAATCAATGAATCAATCAGTGAATGCCTTCACTAGTTCTCAGCATTATTTTCCTCAGATTCTGAAACCCAGAAATTGGGAATCATCTACATGATATCTTTTTAAGATTTTATTTATTTATTGGGTGGAGGGTAGCAGAGGAAGAGGGACCAGCAGACTCTGTTCTGAACACACTAGCCTGATATGGGGCTTGATCTCCCAACCCTTAGATCATGACCTGAGCCAAAAGCAAGAGTCAAGAGTTGGACGCTTAACTGAGTGAACCATCCAGACATCCCTGCGTGGTATTTAATGCGTGGTTTACAAGGACTTTAAATCAAGAAAGGCCCTGATTAATCAGAGCTTTACATTTTGATGTGCTAATGTGACTACCTTAAGCCAAGTTTTGTAGCCAGGCACTACATTTTATTTGCATTTTTAATAGTAAAGTGACTCAGGTAAACTTATTTATACCTGTTGAATTCTCATATTATATCCATTAATATTTCAGGATCCCCAAATTTCCAATGGTTTACTAAAAATGAAAACACAATGGCTTTCTGTGGCAGGGTAATGCTGGTTGCAATTACAATGGGAAGTAGTGGTAGAAGTAGAAACTTAGGAGAAATCGTTTCAGATGCATAATGAGAGTGACAGAATTAAAGGCATGAATGGCAACTGACACCCACCAAGAAGAAGTTTAGTGCATACCGGGCAATATTCAAAACACTTTGCAATATTAACTCATTTAGTCATAAAAGATCCTCAGGGGTCACATCCTATAATTATCATCCCTAGTATACGGATGCTGAAAATGGAATACAGATAGGCTAAGTGACTTACTAAAGACCTTCTTCACACATCCCTGATAATTAATAATGCTGGGGTGCTAACTCATGGAATGTGGTGCCAGAGTGTGCATTCTTAATTACAATATTGCTCATGGAATGTGTTAAAAAGCTAAATGTAGAGTCAGAAAGGAGACACACACATTATATACACACTGGAGAAGCAGAGTTACAACATAGGAGTAAAGGAAAAAATGAAAAGGAAAATAAGTTGGCTGTGAGGAATATCCAAACCAAAACCCCCCTCCCATGAAATGAGAGAGATAGCCTTCCTACATTTTCCACCGTGCCATTTCAGCTTCGATAATTTTATCAGTGGAGGAGGAAAGAATGGTCAGGTGGCTACTACTTGAGCTGCTCCGTAAAGTTCCAAGGGACACTGTGTGAGGAAGAAAGAAAACCGTAAGGTAGCAAGTGCCAGGAGTTCAGAGGCGCTTGACTACAAGAGGTCTAGCAGGCCACCAAGGAACAAGCTTCATGAATGCCAACCTTGCTAAGCTTGTAAAACAGGCCTTGTTTGTGTTACGTAAGATCCATCATATATTTAAAGAAGATCACTGCCATCAATCATCGTTTACTTTGTTCATAAAGTAAAACAATGCAAAAATAAATACTCAAAAAAACTTTATCAAAAAAGTTTCTGTAGTTTAAAAACCCAATTCAAAACATGTAAGAAAAATGTCAGAAAAAAATCTGAGAAATGAAAAATAAATCAAAACTTGGAAAATCTGAGAACGGAAAGGGGATCAAGGCCTTGCCATGTGCTACATCTTGATGGATATAATTTAAGTGTATGCTGCAGTCATGGGTTGGGGCACTATGTACTCAGATACTGAAATATTCATGTAGACAAATAGGATTAGACATACAAGGCCAGTGAACTCACATGAGGTACACTTCTTACATAAATTACATTACTAATTTTGTCACATTTAAGCATTATTTAAGAGTATCAAAATCCTTCACATATTTGATTAATAAAATGATTCCTGTTAGTTCAAACACAGGATTCTTCAAAGACAATTTTATGTCTTTCCAATCTAATCTCAGTTGTGATTTCATCTGTCAAGGTAACTTCAACTTAGTTAAAATGCTAACACATATCTACAGCTAATTTTTTTCTCTCTCAGTTTTATAGGTCTTACAAGGGGAAAAAAATTACTGACTCCACAATGAAATTTTATTTTCTTTTGAAATTAATATGCCTTTTCAAATTGTGATGGCTATTTTTCCAACAAATGTGATTTAAATTGAGACCTTGATATTAGAGCTATTGATATCATTCCCTAATGACAATATTTTTTCTGCTTTAAATATGGCACTGGCTCCTTTAAGCTTTCAGATACAAGGCATTTTAAAGCACAAAGTCTAAAATCTGTTGGCATGTGACTACAGATCAAAGTTTTCTCATTAATATTTGTATATGGCACAGGTGCCTGAAACTTGGTGAAGTCAAAAATTTTTAGGGAACTTAAAATACTGTTATAATAAAAATATAATATGTATTTAACACTGAGTGTTACTATGAGAATTTTGTTCAAAATCTTTCGAGTCTTTCATATACCTCTCTGCTCTTGCATTAACTCCTGCATCCAATGTCCTTTTCTTGGCCTATGTACCTCTCCATCTGACTTTCTGAGTGTTTATCTCTCTGTGTACATACTTATACCTTCTTCTCTTTTAGGTTTCATTTTCTCCTTTTTCTCTCAATCTACCCCTTTCCTATGCCATCTCTCTTCCCCTTACACAAAGATAACTCCAACTGCCCCATTCTAACCTCTTTACCTACTCTGTCTTTTATTCAATTAAAGTATATGACTTTTTTGCTGAGATTTGAGTTTATGGATTGAAATTTATAGACTAAAGAAGGGCTATAGTATATCACTTTTCAAGCCAATAAGGATGCAATATATATCTTATATTTGGGATTCTTGGTTCTCTGATAATACAGCAGTTAGGCATCCGAAGGATGAGAAAGCAGTGAGCATGTAAATTCCAGACAGGTGGGAATACATTGAAGATTTCACAGTCGAAAACACTGACACAAGAAAGGCTCTGTTTGATAGCCACGTGAAGACATATTTAGCATATGATTTCTATGTACAAGAGAATGTGTATTATATAGTCCCCCCAGCCCTGCTTTCTCAAATTGTGAATCACTCATTCTCTGTAATAATGCCATCTAAATCTCCCTAGATGGCCCTCCCAAAACTCTGAGCTTTTCAATTTCTTGACCTCCTTTACTCCACTAATACTGATCTGCACCATACCTCAAATCCTCTTAATAATGGTCACCCACTAGAATTTATCTTTCAATTCATAGGCATCACTGCTTTCCCACTATCTCCAATCTTTGCAGCTCATTCCCTTTATTATCCCAATTTTAACAATTCTTTGACCATCCCTGAACCTATCTTCTTTTCATAGTACCTCACACCCACCATGTCTTCACTTTCCTGTTTACCCCATGTGCAATTATTAAAAATATTCTTTTGCATACATACTCAACTCATTTAATTCTCTCTTCTTTAAATACTTAAATGTATCATTTGACTAAACTGTAACACTGATGAGATTGAACTAACTTTGTCTACTCTATGCTTATGTCCATGCTCACTGGTTTCTCATTAAATTTATGATTGTTACTCTAAAATGTGCTCCCAATACTGTAGAAACTATACAGTCTTGCTCCATTCAATATCCTTTGCTCCTAACTGATCCTTTCATACTTTCTTCTATCTTAAACCTCGACCACTTTATCCCCCATCTTTAACACTAAATGATGATCATACTTCTTATTCCACAAAAGGAACAACCAGAAAAAACATAAGTTTCTACCATCACATGTAACTGCCTACTTATATCTTTTCTATATTATCTGCTTTTCTTCTCTTTTTTAAAATTATCAATAAATGTATTTGTGATATCATCAAACTCCAAGTAGTCTACGTGTGCATTAGACTTCTTACATTCTTGAGAAAAGCATTCCATCAATCATTCCCTCTTTCTATTCCATCCATTATTTTTCTCACTTTCTTTGGATACTTCTACCAGTATATGACTATACTCAATATTGGCCCCAATTCCCTCTCTAGCTATTCCACTATTTCTCTACTTTCTTCAAGCAAACTTTGATAAAGGGTTACCTGTACTATCTCCATTTTGCTTCCTTTTTTCTTCTTTGTACCAATTTTATTCAGCATTTTGTTATCATCACTCCATTCAAACCGCTCTTACGATGACCAGTGACCTTCCTATTGTTAAATCCAATAGTTGGTTCTTGGTGTCATCTTTCTTGACCAAACAGGGCCATTTAGATAGTTGATCACTCTTTCTTACTTCAAATTTCTCCTTTTGCTTCTAAGAATTAGAGTCCCCTGGATTTTCTCCTACATTATTGGTACCTCTTCTTAGCCTTGTTTTTTAAGGCTTCTCCTGACCCTTAAAATTTTGAGGAGGACCAGTTTTTGGATCTCTTTACTTTTGTATCATCTAGGAAAGAGATCATATATATTCTCATGGTTTTAAATAATAAACTCATATTATTGCCTTGACAATTCTTACCTCTAGTGTGGCTTTATCTGCTGCAATAGACTAAAATGTTCAGTTTCCAACACATCATATCTACTTCCATCTCTAATAGCATCTTAAATTTTGATATTCTTCACCACACTTCTCAACCCTCTTTCTCTTGAATTCCTCCCTAAGTTTGAAATATCTAAATTTGATATATAAAATATTTATGAGAGGAGGGGCTATTTTCCCTACTGTTTCATAAAAGAATGAACAAGTTAATGGGTATAATTTCAGGGGCATTACATTTGGGAAGAGTTTTAATGAGCTGGGCTATTTTTGCATACTTCAGGGCAGTGGAATGAGGTAAATCTGAGTTTATATATAACACTGTATTGCACTTCAGTTTCTGAGAACTAAACATTTCTCTTTAAGGGATGAAGATAATCCAGTGGATTCCTGTTTCATCTTTCCTAAATGTTTTAATATTTTATGCACCAGCCTTCACTTTCTAACAGGTATGGGAAGGCCATTTGCAAACAAATGGTTCCCTAAAGAATTCTTACTAACAGTAAAGCCCTGAAGCATGCCAGAAGAAAGGTTTAAACATGTTTTTTTTTTTTTAATGTCCATTTTTACTTCCATTTCATAAGAAAAAAGAACTTTCACGTGCGCAGAAAGTATGCACTGGAAGGACTCTGATTAGAAAAAATGTAGCTTTCAGGTGTGGATTAATGGGAGTCTCAGGTGATCCTTTCAACAATGCCACGCTGCCATACATAGCATTGCTTTTGTTTACACGGCATCATTTTTTTCTTTCTTTCTTTCTTTTCTTTCTTTTCTTTTTTTTGCAAGTGCTTAGACCATGGTTTTTATGTGATTCATATATTTTTGAAATTGCAAAGAAAATTGATAGGATCCTAAGTCTAGGTCCACCAAAGTGGGTAAGTTGGGGCCTTTCCAATCATTTTTCTTAAGACCTGGGTTGTTCTGATAATATAATCCTAGAAAAAATGTCAGGAGAAAACAATGGGTTCCATAACATAAACTTATTTAGCATATTTCCTATGCATAAGCTTCAAAGACACAGTTTGGAAGTGGGGAAAGAGAAAATAATTGCTGCTCCAGGGAGTAGTCTTTTGTTGTTTGCATTTTGTCTTGTACCTTCAAAAGCCAAGGCCCTTCCAAAATTTCTTAACGGCTCTCAAAGTCATTGACAATACACTTGTTAATGACCAGCTTCTTGCATCTTGAGAGCAATGTTTCATTTACTGTCCCAACCTGGAATGCTGCGTAGTAATAATAAGCTTTAGATGGCCTGTTTGAGTATGCTACACTGTATTTTCTATGGGCATCCTTAATTAGGCCAGGTAATTTTAATTACTTGATTACTTTTTTTTTTTTAACGAAACAAAAGTAAGAATCTTAATGCATATGTCATTCATAAACACTGAGCTAGATTTTAGGAACAGTAAGGATCTCCTTCCCCCTCTCTGATTCTCTATCTTCTGAATGTCTCCTCCATGCTTGTTTCTACTAGTGTGTGTGTGTGTTTCTCCTGATTGGTCTCTTTAATTTGTTAGCATGACTGTTTTAAGTGGTATAACTGAAATGATGATTATTTTCCAGGTTCTGGAGATCACATATAAGATGTACTACATAATAACGGTAAAACAAATTCATGTTTAGACAATCCACATGAATTTAACGTGATGCCACATAGTATGCTAACATTATGACACTTTCAGTTCTAATTCTGTTATGCTAAGAAACCCAAAAAGTTGCTTTAGTTCTCTATACCAAGGCAGTTGATTCAAACGTAGTGTTAAATGTTTTTGTTGTTTTGTTTTGTTAAGTCATTTGTTGCCTTGCTAGTTTTAAGCATTTCTCCTTAGGCATAAAAAGGGACATAGACCCTTTTTGTCTCAGTTATGTTTTTCAACAAGAAAAACTGTACAAGTAAGTTAAAGGGCACCCTTTTATTTTTAAGACAATTAATTACAAATGATATTTGTTTCTGTGGTTAAAAATGTGGGCAACATATTTAAGAAAAATATGGGAATGTTTATACAGAAAGTCCTTTAACCTGAATTGTTCTGAATCTTGTTTTTAAAACACTGTATACTGCGTATTTAAAATTCTGAAAGCAATAAAAAAATGATTTAAAACAATGTGCTCTATACTTCTGTAAAAAGAGGGGTCAGATAGCTACTCTGACCCTTTCAATATAATGAAATTAATAGACATTGCAAATATGCTCCAATTTTGTTTCTTGGATATCTTTAAAAAACAAAATGAAACAAAAACTTGATGGTTTAGAATAATATAAATCTTTGCATTTTGGGGAAAACTGTGGGATTCTTAAGGAATCCCTTGAAATTCTAAATAAAATAGCACTAGAGCTATCTTTATGTAGCATGTGAATACAAAATTCTGTGTTTTGGGAAAAGATTTCAAAATAAAACATAGAAGCAGTCAAATATTTCAGTTAAAATAGGTCACTAATGAGTACAGATGTAATAATAATTGTATATAGATTGTGATATTGTGATCTCAATTTGGAATATATTTTTCATGTATAATAATACCACTGTAAGTACCAGTATGACCAGGTATGCTATTTTCAAGTAATTACACATACTGATATTATTATAAATAAATGATTAAAATGATTCTTTGAAAAATAAAGTATTAATCACTTTGATTATCTACTTATTTTAAACATCATAGATGTTTTAAAAATATCAGTATCTATCAAAATTCTAAATTTCCATGATTAGACTATTGAAGGACAGAAATTTGAGAACTAAAGTAGGAAAGATCTACTACAACAATATAATTGTGGTTATGGAAAAGCACCAGTTCTGGATACTTATCATTCATTCATTTGGTTAGGCAGTAGTTTTTCATTATGCATAATAATCTCTCTTGAGCATTTGCTATGTAATGGAGACTGACATTCTTAGCAAGAAATCAGCATGGAAGTGTTAAGTGGGGTAGTGAAGCTATGATTTACTTACAGGCCTGATGTGGTGAAGCACAATGGCCAAATAGGGTTAAATGAATGCCAATAGTGGAAAGGGAGAACCTGAGTAATATAGGTAGAATATAAATATAGATTAGAATAATGTTTTTTAATTATTTTGGGTTACAAATGTTTTTTTCTTGAAGATTTTATTTATTCAACAGAGATAGAGACAGCCAGTGAGAGAGGGAACACAAGCAGGGGGAGTGGGAGAGGAAGAAGCAGGCTCATAGTGGAAGAGCCTGATGTGGGGCTCGATCCCATAACGCCGGGATCACGCCCTGAGCCGAAGGCAGACGCTTAACCGCTGTGCCACCCAGGCGCCCCTGGGTTACAAATGTTTTATATAGCAAGTCAGGACCATAAACATAACAACCAAATATACATGTGTAGACACACACACACACACACACACACACACACACACACACACACACACAGAAATACACATATAAAACTTCAAGAAAAGTATAACTAAAGAGTATCTATCCTCATTATGGGAAGTACACATTTCTTATTCTATTCCATTTTATTTTTTAAGGGGGGGGGTTGAGAAGGATTAGACTTCCTGTTTGAAATAACCATGGTCTTAAAGAACAGAAAAGTTCCAGAAGTTTTTCTTATTTAAACAATAGATACATAGACCCATCCTTTGTTAGCCACTGTTTAAAAACAATTCCATTTAACATCATATATCATGAAGCCATGAAACATTCAGGAAATACGTGACATCCCAAGACCATGACAAAAGGAAGGGTGAAGTTTGAGGGTTTGGGGGCCCAATGATTCCAGGTTTTGGGAACTTACTCTGTTGTCATCGTTTATTTTTTTTCATATCCTTTGGTTTATAGTCTTCCTGACTGAAAACCAAAGTTTTTAAAAAATTATTATTATTATTACATCAGATATCTTTGCTCAAAGATTTAATAGATATGCCAACTTTCAGCAGTTAGATTCATTATCATATAATGCGCTTGATATCCCAAAGACATACATAATTTTATAATTCCATTTTAGAATTAGAAAAGTAAATATAGTCAAAATAAATTGCAAAGGTCACCAGAAATTTCAAGAATATGCTCTTCTATTATTTTGGTAGGACATATTTTCCAGTTATTGTGTTCAATGCCTTAAGCAAACTGATTTTGCATGTAAAAATTTCTTTCTGAAATAATTCTCAAGACATGAAGTGTATGTGTAGGTACTTTTAAATAACACTGACCAAAATTTTTAGAAGAAATAAATGTCCTTGGGAGTCCCAGTTGGCTCTGTCAGTTGAGCAGCCAACTGTTGGTTTTGTCTCTGCTCATGATCGGGGCGGCGGGGCAGTGAGGTCGTTGGGGTATGGAGCTTTGCATCTTTGGGCTCCCCACTCAGTTGGGCGTCTGCTTGAGATTCTGTCTCTGTCCCTCCCCCTGTTCTCAGTTTTTCACTCTCTCTCTCTCTAAAATAAATAAATAAATTTTATAAATAAATAAATAAATTAATTAATTAAAGAAATAAATGTCTTTCCTAATTTATGTCTTCAAAAGTTATGAAGATACTCTATGGAAGGACATGTTTTCATTTTTTAAAAAAATGACCAATTTAATGTACTTTTTAATGTACTTAAACACATTTTGAGTATGTCTTTATAATTTTTTTAAGTTAGAGTTAGGGTTAGTGGAATGCCTACTTCTTATACACCAAGAAAAGCAATAGATTTTAATAATAATTTCAGAAAAAAGCAAATTCATTTAATAACCAGCTTTTCATAATCGAACTCTTTTCTTCCCTTAAAAAGATAAAAATATTTGCCAGTATAATTCATTTAAAATGAGCTCTTCAACAACAATCCAAGTTACTTTTTTCCTCTTCCCTACTGTAGGTCTACCAGTAGTAAATATCAAAGTTTATTGTTATGATTATTTTTAATTCAGTGTCATTTTAAATATAATTCATGAAGTAAACATCTCTGCTACTTATGAAATTTAGTAGTAAAATGTTACATTTCTTAAAATTACAAGCAACCAATAAAGCCTGTCTAGCATTTTGTTCTTAATTTGGATAAATATGTCCATTTTCTCAGATTATAATCCAGATTTATTTAGCATCATAGTTTATTTTACCACTGCATCACTGGCAAAGAACTGTCCAATTCCTTTATTTACAGACTTTTTTGAGATAATTTTCTGTCTTAATTATATTTGTAACTGTGTGTACACTAATTATGAATTAAAACAAAATGCTAGAAAAATATTTTTGTCTCCTAAAGAGTGATTAGACCTAAGATATTTTCTTTCTATCCTTGGGTTGGTATGAAATTTATATACTGGGGACCAAAGCTTTCATCTCAACTTATGGGATGGTATATTATTGGTGATCATTTTGAATTATTAAATTTAAGACTTGGAAAAAAGTTTGCAATAGCATAGAGTTTCTATTATTATGTGGACTGAAAAAAATGCCATCTTTTATTTCACTTCAACTTCTTACATTGTATTTTTAGGAGATAGTAAATAAAAATCAAGATTTAATTAGATTTATTAACTTTAGTAACGCTTTCTTCTATTCATATTATTTACCCCAGTTGTACAGGAAAAAGGCATAGCTCCTATACCTTTGACAAGTGTTGGGTGATTATGCAAGAAATGCTGAAAGTTACCAATGTTTGCGAGTTTAGCAACCTGACACTCTTTTCTTATTTATAGAGAGACTTTAACAACTTAATGTCACCAAAAAAAGGAAGAAAGAAAGAAGAAAGATATCCCCATAATAGATGGATGTTATTGTATTTAACTTTTTGAAGATAAAATCTCCTGTTCATATGATAGCCAATCAACATTAAATAGGGAGAACTGGTAGTAATAATAATATATAAATATATTTTCATTGAGTTATATACGTTTTAAATATTGTGAAAATATAGCTGACTTATGTCTCCTGTCCTCTGCCATCTTTCTAGCCTACATCAAGATTCTCTCTGTCATAAGTCATTGCACTATTCTCATAACTACAGATCTTTAATCTTCAGATGTTTCTCCCTTCTACCCATTCTCTGGCACATCAACCAGACCACTGTTTTTAATATGTGTATCAGGTGGTGTCAAAACCCTTTTGGACCTGCACTTAGAAAAGCTTCTAATTCATTATTTGGCTTTCATTCCTCTGCATAAACTGATTCCTGCATAAATCTCCAAATGTATCCCCAAATCTCTTATTAGTTGTGCTTCACTCACGTAGGCTTTTTTCCCCCTCCACTTGCTTCAACCAATCAAGACCCCATGCTGACATTTGTACTTATTGGCCTGTGGATCCAGAGAATTCTTTCCCTAGTTCCTTTTCAGTTTTCATAGTATGCTTCAACAGCATTGCCTCAGAAAGGGGTTCTCCAACTATGCTGCTTAAAATGAGACCCCTCCCCCAGTATTTCTTCTCCAAAAATCTGTTTATTACCTTCACAGCATTTGCCAACAAAAACAAAGTTGTCCCATGATTTTGTATTGTTTGTTCACTTATTTTTCTTCAAGTAGAATTCAATTCCCAGAATACAAGAGCTACATTTTTTTCTTGTTTTACTTCTATATTTCCAATGCCTATTACAGGATTCAATATATTTTCAAATTATTATCCCCTTAACAAAAAGTGGATGTTTAAAAAAAAAAAAATTTAGAGAAAGTAAACAGCTTGGCAAAAGTCACACAATAAACTTTTGCTTGAGATAGGATTGAATACAGGTGGTCTGACTTCACTGTCCATGACCTAAACATCTGCTTTGGACTGTCCCTTAATTATGGTTAAGAACTATCTCAACCATCCTGTCTTTCTCCTTTGTTTCCAACAGAAGAAAAAGGATGCATCACTGACATATCTACCTACGAATGTATATCAAGCTAGATGAGAAACTGTGACTGATATAAATGGCTTGTCTTCTAAATAATGCTCATTCATCATACTACTATTTTGCATTCAACTCTTGGAGCTTCATGTAAGCCTGGAGATGGCAGTGATGGTTAGGTCTAGGGCATGTAGACACAATTGAGAAAATGGATTTCAAATGGGAAATAAGACATATAAGACAGTTAAATAATGGCTCAGTATCAAAGTATATATTAAGCCAGGGATCAAGATCATTAAAAGCCATGCCACGGGCAGAGTCCTATGCCCTGGCATTACGGAAATTTCAGGAGTGTATAGACCCCTTTTTTAAAGAAGAATGTGAGAATTTCAGTGAGACTATTTCCCCTAAATTGAGTCAGATATGATTTCACTTCAACAGATTCACATCTTTACCTGGCATAACTTAAATCATCCTCAAACTTCTTAAAGCCTTGGCCCTTGAAATTAAGTAAAATACACCCCCACTACTGAATCATTAACCGATGAATAAAGAACTCTGCCATTGAGGAGTGATTCTCTGGACCCAGATATATTACAAATGAAATATTTTCATTTATCAAGGCAATTATATTTCCACAAATAGTCAAATTTTCCACAGAAAATATATACATTCTAAAACTCTAGAAGATAACTTTGATCCTTGACTTCTGGCTTCAATCTGCCATTTTACTAAAATTCTCCTGAAACAAGTCAACCCAAGGCTGAATCCTTCCAAAAGAATTCCACAAGGCTGATAGACATCACCATTCTTGATCTACCCTCTTTGAGGATGGCTGAGACAGATTAAGTAGGGAATATGACTTCAGCTTGACATCAGGTCAAAAGCCAGAGCCAAGTTTGAGAAGAAAACAGAGGTGGAGGCAGAAACATGAGGTAAACCTCCAGTGTACAGCCATTGTCAAGAAATCCCCTGAACCTCAGGGACAAGCAGTCAGTGCAGCAGTTAGACTGGACTCCAGCTCCTGATAGGGATTGATGACTACCACACACCAAATTCACTCTTTGGAGATGGGACTGAGTGAACCATATCACAAATGGAAAACCTGCCTTATCACATACTCTGCTGGTGATAGCATGATGCCTCTTTAAGATTACTTTTAGCTAACTAAGGTCGATGTAAAGAGATAATTTTAAAAACAATGATAATACAATAATGTATAAAGTGTGTTTACATCATCTCATTTAATCTCATCTTAAATTATGATCTTCACAAGACCATGAGGTACACAGGACAGAAATGCTTATAATCCTTGTTTTCCAGTAAGGAATGTAAGAACCTGAATAGTTAAAAACTTTGACAAGCCTATACAGCTGCTTTATGGTGAAGTTCGAATTCATATGCAGTCTCTTGAATCCAAATGTCATTTTCATTCCACTATACTGTATCAATCTAAGTAATTCAGTTCTCAAAGTGAATTGGAAGAAAACATGAAGCTAAACATAATATTTCAAGGAGATATAGAATGAATCCAAACATATGAATCCTGAGATAGAATTCAGATTGTAAATAACCAATCTTGTCAAGATATAAAAGCCATTCCAAGCTATAAACTGAGATGTGATTTAAATGTCATATTTGAATAACAGTCCTCTGATCCATTATCTGCCTTACATTTTATGATCTAATTTTAGAGAAAATAAAAACAAACAAGTTAATCCTTTATGTCAACATAAAAAAAATGTATAATATCTTATGAATCTTTGAGAATCAAGATCTAAAGTTTCCAGTGAATACTTTTTATTCCCCAGTGAATACTTGTAAAACCATTTTTATTATTTGATCCCTTACCCCTTAGACCATTACAATGTTCCATTTGTAATTAAATATTAATACAAAAAAAAAAAAAAACCCTAGCAGGACACATATTTAAAACTTTCCTGTAAAGAAAAAAATATCTATTGCTGTGCTATTTGTGGAAAACTTATTAGTCATTAATTTATAAAGAAAAAAATCCTATAATAAATGAGATTTGGGCAGTTGTTTTGGTTTTCCAATAGTTATTTTTTACTATTAAGAAGCAGCTGTTACACATACTCATTCTGACTTCAAACAGTCTAACTACCACTATCATAAAAACCAGGTTAACCAATTCAACTGATTAAATAAAACAAACTGATATTCACTTACAATTTAAAGATCTATATGAGTTGAAGAGCTGAGGATGAAAGCACCTCTTGACATCTTTTCCCTTTTCCTTTTCTATTTTAATAGAACATAGATGATTGTCCAAATGATTATTCTGGTTTAACATTCAATCTTCTAATAAGTAATGGAATTTCCAGTGTTATCAAGCTTTGTTTTGTTTTCATCTACATATCTAAGTACCCTACATCTATAAATATAATGACATTTCACCAGAAACAGAAAAAAAGAACAAAGTCCACCTATTCAACCTTAATTAAGGATTGGAGAAAAAAATAACAACTTCATACTTAATAAACAAAGTATAAAACTCAGGAAATTCTAGTCCCAACAGTTTACATGCAATAAAGGTACACAAATCTTAATATTAAGATTTTGTTTTTAGCAGCAACTGCTTAGACTGGTGTAGAAGATAGAAATAAATGAATCCCCTCCTCTTTCAACATTGTCCATACCGAGAGAATGCTCTGTACTCTATAGTGGTGCCTTCTGTTTTTCAAGTTGATGTTTATTCTCTGCCCACTCACTCAATATCTTTGTTAAAAATAAAATACCCACCTACTTAGCCACTATATATTAAGCTGGTATGTTTAGTGATCTAGAAACATACATGCTACATTCATTCTCTCAATATTTAGGATACATGCCCACATTAGATGGCATAGATTTACTCTTCCCTACTCCCCTCTTCTAAATACAACTAAATACTCTGGAAATAATCCAAAGACAACTATAAAAGGATCTTAAAGTGAGAAAGTCAAAGTGGGCCTTGACTCTAGGACTCAAAATGGCATGATAGTGAATTGCCTGGGTTTTCTTTTTCATTTACCATTGATCTTAGTTCGGCCTCCAGAGAAGCCTACAATATAAAACCATTAATAACAAACAAAAAGAACCTGCCTCTCTGGACAATTCACCCAGAAAGAAGCCAAGCAAGCATCAAATCAGCAGGCCCCACCCCCATTCCAGTGTAGTGGGGCAGATTCTTTCACATTGCCAACAGACCCTGGCATCTCTGAACCTCTACTTATTGGCATGAGGGGACCCAGGCCCAGCACCTGCCATCTCTCCACCAGTGAAAGAGACTGCTTTTCCCCACTTGCAGAAGGTAGCACAGGAAAACACTATGTGATCCTGCAGGCAGCACCATCAGAGACCAAAGCAGAAATCTAGAAGGCCCAGGAAAAAAAATAAAGCAGATAAGAAAATATTACAAGGGACCTGAAAATTAAATTGAAACCACAGCCTACAAAGGCAGGCTGGAACATACAGAAACACTAAATGGGCAACTGGTGACATAGTAGATTTAAACAGGATTGAGTCTCCTAACTACAACCAAAGGTCCAAGATAAAAATCCCTATTCTCTTATCATACTAAGAATGAAGACATTCATTATTTGGTGAGAAAAAGATAATCAACTAATACCAATATCAAAATGAATCTCTTGGAATTACCTGACAAGAATTTTGAAGTAGCCATCATAAAAGTGTTTCAATATTCAATTACAAATCTTGAAACAAACGAAATGGTAGAATATCTCAGCAAATAAATAACAGTTATAAAAAAAGGACCAAGTGGGAAATATAGAACTGAAAAGCACAAGAAGAACAACAACAACACAATCTGGATGGGAGCAATAGTAGAGGGAAATGGCAGAAGACAGAATCAGTGAAAATTAGGACGGGTCAAAATAATTTACTGCATCCTATCAACACAAGGAAAACATTAAAAAAAAGCAGAACCTCAGGGATCTGTGGGAAAATATGGAAAGATGTCATATTGTCACACATACATCAATCTGTATATTGATGTCATTGTAGTTGCAAAAGAGAAAGAGAGTGGAAATGAAAATTACTCATATTAATCATGATGAAAACTTCCCAAATATGTAATACATGAACCTACAGATTCAAGAAACTGAGTGAATTCCGAGAGGATAAACCCAAGGAACTCCATACCAAGACATCAGAATTAAACAACTAAAAAACAATGTCAAAGAACAGAGTCTTAACCAAAGAAAATTGATTCATTATCTATGGATAATACCAATTTGAATGATAGCAGTTAGAGGCCTGAAGAAAATAGCACAGCATTTTTCCAGTACTAAAAGTAATGTCAACTGTGAATTCAATCATTATTCAGTGAATCTCCTTCCAGAATGGGGGGAAATAAACACATTTTCATAGAAGTTAACTAATTTCTGTCATCAGTAGGCTTCTCCATTAATCACAGCTAAAGGAATCAAGGTAAATAAAAATAAAATATTAATGGAAGGAAAGAAAAAAAATGGAATGGGTAAAAAAAAAGAATATACAATATACTATCCTTCTCATGAGTTTTTTAAACCATATTTCTTCACTGAATCAAAATAATTCCATCATCAGATGTGGTGCTCAATGTATGTAAAGACAATACTTATAACAATGTATTTCAAAAACGGCAAGAAGAAAGAGTCTGACAATAGTTCAATAACCAGTAAAGAAATTAAGCAATTACTTGATCCCATAAGAGAAATCTTTAAGCCATAAGGGTTTACTAAGGTATCTACCAAACATTTAAAGATGAATTAACACTGATTTTATACAATCTCTTCCAGAAAACAGAAGGGGAGAGAATATTTCCCAACCTATTTAAAAGGCTGGTAGTCCTGACTTCAAAAGCAGACACAGACAGTACAGAACAAGTAAACAACAGAAATAATATTTCCATGAACTGAGATATAAAAATCTATAACAAACTACTAAAAAATTTATTCCATCAAAACATGAAAAAAATTATATGCAATAATCAAGTGGGACTTATTCGAAACATGCAAGACTGGTTAAATATTCAAAACTCCAACATAATAACCACCAGATTAACAGGATATAGAAAAAATCATGATCCTATAAGAAAAAAGCACTTGACAAAATCCAAAAACCATTTATTATAAAGCACTTAGAAATCTAGGATTAGAGGATACTTTCTCTAACAGATAAAGCACATCAACAAAAAAAAAAAATCTACAACTAACCTATTTGATGTTGTAAGAGTGAATGCTTTTACCCTGAGATCAGGGACAGGGCAACAGTGTTTGCTCTCATCACTTATTTATCACACTACTGGATGTTCTAGCCAGTCTAATAAGGGGAGAAAAGAAATTAAGATATACATTCTGAAAATGACTTAAATTTCATACTTTTATAAAATATAAATTTACAACGAATCAAAGGCTTTAATCTAAATATAAAACCATAAACTTATAGAAAAAAACATTTTGAAAAAATCTTTGGGAGATTTATATATGTATATATAATATATGACATATAATATATATCTTACATCTTTATACATTATATGTCTTATGTATCTTGTATCTCCACATATATCTACATTTATAAGGAGTTCTTTAAGTTAACCCCAAAAGCACAATGAATAACAGAAAGAAACTGATACGTTTGACCTCATGGAAATTGAAAATTATTGCTCTTCTACAGTCCTTGTTAGTAGGCTGAAAAGACAAAATACAATTGGGGGAAAATATTTGCAAAACACACCTGACAAAGGGCTTGTATCTAAAATATATAAAGAACTCTCAAGTCTCAACGGTAAACAAAAAGGCAATCCAATTAGAAAATGGGCAAAAGAAATGAACAGACATTTCACTGAAGAAATCTTTAGACAAGAAATACAGATAACATATAAGCACTTGAAAAGATGTTCAACATCATTAGCCATTAAGGAAATGTAAATTAAAACCGCAATGCAATATCACTAAACATCTGTTAGAACGCCTGAAGCAAAATATGCTGACAAGTATGTGGAGAAACTGGATCACTCATTCATTGCTGGTGTGAATGTAAATGGTACAACCACTCTTTGAAAATAGAGTGGCAGTTTCTTTTAAACTATAAATACATTTACTTTTCAAAGCAGCAATTGTACTCATGGGCATTTTTCCTTGAGCAATAAAAACTTTTGTTCACGCAAAAATCTGTACATAAATGTTCATAGCAACTTTATGATGATCAAAAAGTGAAAACAGGGGCGCCTGGGTGGCGCAGCGGTTAAGCATCTGCCTTCGGCTCAGGGCGTGATCCTGGCGTTCTGGGATCGAGCCCCACATCAGGCTCCTCTGCTATGAGCCTGCTTCTTCCTCTCCCACTCCCCCTGCTTGTGTTCCCTCTCTCGCTGGCTGTCTCTATCTCTGTCAAATAAATAAATAAAATCTTAAAAAAAAAAAGTGAAAACAACCCAAAATATCCTTTGATGGGTGACTAGTAAACAAACTGAGTTATCCATACCATGGAATACTATTCAGCAATCAAAAGGAATGAAACATTAATACATGCAACAACTTGGATAGGCCTCAAGGGAATTATGTAACATGCTTAAAATGAAGTAATTTGAGAGACAGAAACACATTAATGGTTACCATTTGAATGGGTTTGCATTTGGGTTGTAGCATGAGGGAGTCTGGGTGATAGAGCAGTTTTGCATTTTGACTGTTGCTGTTACATACAGCATAGGACTGACTATACATACACACATTCAAATGAGTGTATGTTTTACAGAATCCGAATCTGTTTTGTGGGTTGTACAAATGTAAATGTCATGGTGTGCTGCATCTATGCAGGACGGTAATGTCAGAAGAGAAGTGAAAAGTGAACTGGACCTCCCTGTACTTATTCAACTTTATGAGAACCTATAATTACCTTATAATAAATGTACAAAGGAAATGTATTCCGCGTGCCCAAAGTTTGCTCAAAATCTCAAGCAAGTTAGAGAAAGCTAGCTATGTAAAGTTTAGTCTGTATTGAATTGTTCAGAACTGTTCTTCTCCATGGTACTTATGTCTAAGCCATGGATCAAGCTTTCCATTTTACATACGACTGAATGGTTGACCTACTTCATAATCATAAGAAAGTTAACGTTTAACAAATAAAAGCAAGTGCAGCTACACATGTGGAATCAATTCTTATATTAGCCATAATAATAAAATTACACGTTCTCAGGATGTTTCTTCCCTGGGCATAAAAGGAGTAACACTAAGTCTATTCTTAATATCTCCCAAGAGACTCTGCCTTAAAATGAGTTTTCTTTGGTCTTGTACTTAGATCCTAGTCTTCTGTTTAGAAAAAGGAAAACAGGGGTGCCTGGGTGGCACAGTGGTGAAGTGTCTGCCTTCAGCTCAGGGCGTGATCCCAGCGTTCTGGGATCGAGTCCCAAGTCGGGCTCCTCAGCTATGAGCCTGCTTCTTCCTCTCCCACTCTCCCTGCTTGTGTTCCCTCTCTCACTGGCTGTCTCTCTCTGTCAAATAAATAAATAAAATCTTTAAAAAAAAAAAAAAAAGGAAAACAAGTTTTGAGGTATGTGCCTTTTTCCCCCTTTCAACGCTTGGTAACAGAAACTCATCTAAGTATTTGGCACAGTAGAGTGTACAGCCACTTCCCAGCTTCCTGACAGAATCTTTGACATGGAAGCATCTACGTGTGAGATCTCACTCCTATTTTGAACTGTATAAGCTAGACACTATATAAGCTAGAACTGCACCCTCAAGCTCAGTCTTGTCCATTTGCAAACTGTGTAAGTTTTAGATTGAAATAATATTCCCTCTAAATTCTAAAGAAAATTAAAGCAAGTCAACATACCGTTCTATTCAGAATTTAGGCTGGAAAAAAATATTTAAAATAAGAATATTACTGTTTTTTAAATTGAATTTTTGTTTTAATTTTGCTGGAAAGTAGGGAAGTTATAATTTTTGGCTAAACCAGAACACATCAGGTTTGCTTAATAGATTAAATATGGTTACAAATTATTTGATCAGTTTTGATCTAACAACTGCCTCCAGTTACAAAAGAAAAAAAAAAGCCTAGGTTTATAATACTTATTAAAAAGTTACTATCAAAATAATTCTACTCCATAACATGTGGAAAATGTTAACTACAATTGTGAAAATTTTCTGTGACCAAAATTCTTCTCAATACCAACTCTCCCTGCTAATTACTGTCTGAAATTTATCAGGTAAACCATACAACATTGATATTAAGAAACAATTGCATGCATTCATCATAAAGTTAAGAACGTTACTGTAAACAGCTGTTGAAAATGTATACATTTGATATTTAATGTGTTATTTTACATTGCATATAGATATTAATAAATGGAAAAAATATTACTTTTACGATAAGGCTTAAATTATTTAACAAAAGTTGTCAGCCTGCGGACAAATATTTTTAAATCCATACTTCCTTACTAAAATCATATTAAGTAAAATGATCAGGATACTTTTGCTTCACTTGGATCAGGTCATTCATTGCTTGGGTTCAGTGACAGTGAGTGGCTATTTTAAGAATCACTTTAACTCGTGCGTTTATGCACCAATTATATTTGATTAGATCTGGGGTGAATAGGTTTCAAGTTCAGTGTCTGCTCCTTGCGACAGCCTTGAGCACAATTTTTTTTTTTTGAGCACAATTTTGAGTAGAAATCCAAGGCTCAGCGGGAAAGAGTAGAGATATCTTTCAAGTGTGTGAGACCCAGAGTGTCATGGCATACCAGCCAAGAGTTTTTCACCTTGGGTGAAACATGTAAATGCTGTAAATATAAATGAGGTTGAAAGTTTGCATATCCGTGGCATTGTAAACCTCATTTTTCTTAAGAGTAGAAATCATAAAACTGTGCATCTTTATTTTTTATTATTTTTATTTTTTAAGATTTTATTTATTTATTTATTTATTTATTTATTTATTTATTTATTTATTTATTTAAGAAAGAGAGAGAGCACAAGAGAGGGTGGGGTGTGGGGAAGAGGCAGAGGGAGAGGGAGAAGCAGACTCTCCGTAGAGCAGGGAGCCCAACGCAGGGCTGGATCCCAGGACTCTGAGATCATGACCTGAGCCAAAGACAGATTCTTAACTGACTGAGCCATCCTAAAGAGGCTCTACTAGGGCATCTTTAAAGGATTGCTTTTCTATAGTCTTTGTATTTTTTCTGGAATAATTCATTTTTTTATCTTTAAAATACGCTATTAATTGACAACACATTTGCAATAGACACTTTATTTTTATTACTTTCCTCAAGAATTTAGAAAGTATTGGAATGTAGTCTATTTAATTTGGAAACTGCTTATGTTGTGCCTGAGAAATCTACACAGGGTTAATCAGGGATCTGACATCATAAAACTGAGTTAATTAACAACAACAACAACAACAACAAAAAAAAAACAAAAAACAAAACAGACTCTTAACTATAGAGAACAAACTGATGGTTATCAGAGGGAAGGTGGGTGGAGGGATGGATGAAATAGGTGATGGGGATTAAGGTTGTCGTATGGAAGTGCTGAATCACTATATCGAACATCTGAAACTAATACAGCACTGTTAACTACACTGGAATTAAAATTTTTAAAAATGAGTTAATCATAGTAATTTGTTTTTATTTTATAGTGTACAGAACTCTGGATTAATATATTTCTGGTAGGAGTGCTAAAATTATTGTATTGTAAGGACATTTTGCATAAGAATACACATTTGCATCTTAAGTAAACTCTCTGCTTTTCAATTATGTAGTGGAATTAGGGGGGTGTTTTCATTATCTTACTTTGCTTTTGACTTCTCACCATTCAGAGGTATCCAACCAGATGGTTATAAATATTTAGAAATCGGAGGCATTTCAAAGTCATGAAATCTCTTACATTCTAAACACAAAAAGCAACTCACTAATTCTCAACTCACTTAATTTGAAAATCTAGAATTAAAATATAAGTATATATTATACATAAATACAAATATATAAATAAATATACACACACGTGCACATGAGCACCTTAGTTCTTTCCTGAGTGTTCATTCTGATTATTCTGTTTCTATTTCACACTGTAACAGAGGCTGAACTGTAACCTAATGACTTTACCTCCTAGAATATTGTTTGATGGCTTCTCCTGGCTTACTGATCCCTTTGTGTCTCCATAGCCCTGCTGATGCTCTAAAGCCAAAATACGTGTAAAGATGCACATACGTCATGCCAGTACATGATGGGGTGCTCTCTATAAGACTCATCAGTAATCACTAGCTCATACAGTCTCTAGTTTATTTCATAGAATAGGCAAATGTTAATACACATCAAGATAAAAAGTTACTGAACTAACTTATGAAATTATATTTCACTGAATTTTTAAATTATCAGCATTTTTGCAATAAGTTGAACTGGCTGCTACACAGCAAAGTTAGCAATTCCAGGCCTCTAAATAATCAGTGTATATTCAAACTTCACATAATAAATTTACCCATACGAGAGAAATGTAGAGGAAAAATTCTGACAGAAATGAAGGTCCGTCACAACAGTGAAATGTAATTATAAGGTTGTTCAACTGCTTGAAAATAGAAGCTCTAAAATAGAAAATGATTCTATGGAAATTTTACCATCTGAATTGTCACAAATATCTGTTTTATCCATTTTTACTGATCAAACAGGGAAATAAGATTGGTGAACATGTATTTACAGTATTACTAAATAAAGCAAGTACTTGGGTTATATTTCAAAAGACTCATCTTCTAGGAAAGAATTTCATGTAAACAGCTATGCTCAAAATATCCATTCTTGGGTTCTAGGACAGAAAGGTATATATGATATTCACAGATTACTTTGAAAGAACATAAAATCTCAGGTGTATCCAAAATAACTAGACTATCTATGATTAAAACATATTCATAGTGGCCTACAAATTATTTAGAAAGAGTATAGCTAATATAACAAAAGCACATGAAGTCTGTGTACAGAACTAATGCTGAGTATCTTAAAAAACCAAGGAATAAGTGTGTTTTTAATACCTACAAAAATAAATATTAATTAATTCATTCACTCATTAATGTTTATCGTCTTGTTCTTGGTTTACATTATTTTGTCTCAAAGCAATGGATAGCAACAATAAGTAATCTTTAGTATTCCTCTGGTTTGTTAATTATACTCGATAGGCATTATTGGTAAGCAGAAGAATTCCATTTGAATAAAATATGAAATGATTAGTGTTTAAAAACAATTACAGACAACACCATAACTAACGAATATCACACATATTCTTCTCTGCCAGAAAAATGAATCCACTTTGCTGTTCGTCTTTAGTTTGACAAAGTGATGTATAGCTTGTTTCCTGAAGTAGATTTAATAGTGTAGATTATTGTGCTGACTAGAAAACAGCACAGAAAATCAGTATGTTGCTTCATGTCATCCTGACATAGCTTTTTGTCTTACCACCGAAGCACAACTGGAGCAGTCGAATCTAGTCAAAATACGGGAATGTTTGACTGCTTTCATTTTTGTCTGTGTGTTACGAGTATTTAGGGGTGGTAGAGAGGGCCTGGGGAGTGAAATGTAAAAAAAGTATATGTATATTGGATCAATCGAGTTATGGGAGTTCTAATTGTGCTTAGAAAGGGGGAAATATTGTAAACAAAGGAGCTGAAGAGGAATTATACCTATAGCTATAAAAATCTAAATCTATAGCTGAAAACTTAAAAACCATAGGATCATTCTAGAGAATCTATTTTTAGGAGACTATAATCAGTGAATTAATAGAATTTCATTGTACCATTTCTTTGCATTTCATTTCAGGCCCTATTACATTATCTATACTTAGTAAATACTCTAAAAATACCACCTAAATCTAGCTTTTGGAACATTTAGGATTCCTAACTGATATATATGAACAATATATGTTGCTTTTCAAAAAGCTATTACTGACCACTTACTAACTCTATGTTGATTTCTGTTAATATAATAAACCTAATTTTAGGAAAAGAAAAGGTGAAAAGGCTGGAATCAGTATTAAATTGATTTTTTTGTTTTAGTTTTATAGAAGTGTGCATAAATGTTGTGAAGAGAAGCAACAAGATTAAGTCCTAAAAAAAGTATACTCAATATGAAAATTGAGAGAAAACCTAGAAATATAGATCCATATTTGGAAGACTACAAAGTTCTCATTAGATACAGCAAAAAATGTGCTACACTGCATTGTCATATTTGGGATATGGCCCAGCACGACTGTAGATAAAGCCCTAGAGAGATTTATATTAACTATGTCCTTAATTCATATATACATTGGAAGACCAAAGATCAGCAGACATTTAAAGAAAACACTTCAATTGGAATAAACAAATAAAACACAACAGAAAGAAAAAAAAAAACAAGATAATCTGCACAGATTTCTAGAATGAAGATAGTATGTTCTAAATATATATATATTATTCTAAATATGTACTCTAAATATTCTAAATATATATATATATTTATTTCCTAATTTTTTATTTGTCAAATATGCTACATATTTGAAAATAACATCAACCAACACAAGAAGCATGTATTAAGAAAAGTAGTAATCTCAGAAAAAGGAGTTCTTGGGAATTAAGGACATTACTGTAAAATGCAGAGAAGTGAAGTTTAGGGGGATAGTGGGTTGGAGTGCTCATCATTTCATGACAATATCAAGATGGTAAAGAGAGAAGTTTCACAATTGTAGCATTATGGAAATAAGCAACAAACAAGAACAAAATGCAAAAAAAATGCCTATTATAATAATTTTAACAATTTCATCAATTATGGGGAAAGTGGTGAATTAATTAAATTTGATCCACACCTCTGTATTTTTTTTAAAGATTTTATTTATTAGACACAGAGAGAGACAGATAGGGAGAGAGCACAAGCAGGCGGAGCAGCAAAGGAAGACACACAAGCAGGCTCCCCACTGAGCAGAGAGCCCAACGGATGCGGAGCTCAATCCTAGGACCTTGAGATCATTTTTTAAAGATTTATTTACTCACACATTTTAGAAGGCGAGTGAGCGAGGTGGAAGAGGGGTGGAGAAGAGGGAGAGAGAGAAACCATAAGCAGACTCCCTGCTGAGCACTGAGTCCAAGGGTCTGAATCCTAGGACCTTGAGATCATGACCTGAGCTGAAACCAAGAGTCCACTGCTCAACCGACTGAGCCACCCAGGTGTCCCCACACCTATATATTAAGCATTTATTGTAACCTGTGCTTATATTGACTTTATACTATTTATAAAATATTTTAAGAAGATGGTTAAGAGAGAATACTGCTCTTAATTTTAAATATAATAGAGTGGCCTGGCAAGCCTGAAGACAAAGAAAGCAGTAACACTTAAATTTTATAGCACATATGAGTATTACCAGCTGCTAAAGAATTTAATGGAATGTATAGACAGCCAAATCAGAGTTGAGAAAATTAGAGCAGAATGAGAAAGAATTTAAGAATGAACACGAAAATTCACAAGCCACAAGTGGCTACAAGTTCATGGTTAGTAGCTACATAGCACAGGGGTGTGTACACAAGTCTATGGATCTAGTCATCAAGTAAATAAGCTTGCTGACCGAGAGAAACATGCCTGTTGTAAGTATCTATGTTTATGAAATATTTCATTACAAAAAAACAAATTTATATAGAAAGCTTCAGATACCCAAGCATGAATACACTGCTTTATTTTTTCTCAAAATACCAAATTTTGAACATAGTAAGGGGAGTTGTACAGTTAAAAACAATGTTCACTTCAGAGTGGCATAGTAATTCCATCATACTTAGTTGGAAACTGGTTGTACCTTATTTACATTTCTGTGGCATACTTATAAGGGAAAATAAGCTTCCATAAACTAAGCTTTATTCAAATCAAGGGGAAAATCAGAAGATATCATTAGAAATGTAGGCTTTTCTCTCTTCAGTTGAAAGCCAGTGCTATGTATAATTTAGATACCAAACTGAAGTGAACCTTAGGTAACTCTTTCCATACTCTTTTATGAATAAAATCTATTTATATATATAATGAAATAAACATAGGCTCATTTTCAACCTTTTTCATCTATCCACTCTCTAAATAGCAATTTATTTGTAGTAAGGAACTCTGAAGGTAACCCTCTGATTACATTTTTAGCTACAGAAGTAGGTTTTAATAATTTTTAATCATCAGCAGTTAGTATTAAGCAGGCATCTAGTATTAGTATTAACTAATAATAAATGTAGTATTTAATTCCATGTTGTGCAGTAATTAGTAGGGATGCTCAGGAATTCCAGTAAAAGTGTCTTGAAATATTTAGTAATAGTTCATATTCAATACAGGTTGAATTTCAAATTATAGACACGAAGAAACCAATTAGCATTAAATTATTGTCCTTTTTAAAATCTATCAAATAGCTAAAAACATATCAAATATTTATTAGTGATGGAGTATTTGTGCTATTAAGAAAAATACGTATATATGTACATATATATTTTTCTCTGTGTGTGTGTGTATATATATATATATGTATATATATATACACATATATATATACACATATTTTTTCTGCATAGTGTATTGAAGAGCTGCCAATAATAGATTCAGAATAACAGGAAGACCAGATGCAGGCATCATTGAGTTAAACAAGGGTAAATTATTTCCTGGTACAAGTCGAGGTCATAGCAGTCAGGACACATAGCAGAATGGTCAGCAACATTGTTCAGGGCCACTGTTGCAAGTGATTTGACAAAATGATGCTACATCACACTGTTTTAAAAGTCTAACATTAGCCATAAAAATAAACAGAATATGGTGCAAAACAGAACATCACACATGAGTTCATGTCTTATTTTTATTCATTAGCTTTTCCAAACTTAAACAAACTGGCTCAAAAAACTCATTAGAGCTGCAACCTGGGGATCTCTAAGGTAATGGATGCTAACAGGCTCTTAGTATGATATAGGGAGTATTTTACACAGCAATTTCCTCTTAGATTTTTGCTATTTTATGTATTCTTTCAGGCAATATTGCTTGGTTTTGGACAT
This sequence comes from Ursus americanus, assembly GCF_024610735.1. NCBI lineage: Eukaryota > Metazoa > Chordata > Mammalia > Carnivora > Ursidae > Ursus > Ursus americanus. The sequence continues at coordinate 49,413,472 of NC_142141.1, read as the reverse complement.
GTGCAAGGCACTAAGAGCAACAGGGTAAGAATAAAGACCCAACCCCTGGCTTCAGGTAGCTTACAGTCTCTCTTTGAAACTTCCTGATAGCAAGTTGTAGAGCCCTTGTATTTCATTTCCAGCACATTTGAGACCGGCACTGACAAGATAGCAGGGCATTTTTCCATACACTTGCTATATTTTGAAGTGAAGCACATTTGTCATTAAATATCATAGAGTTTCATAACCTCAACAAATATGATAAATATTGATGTAGAGTACAGAATCTTATGCAGCTTTATCCTTAGACTATTCATGGGTGTTAATCCTTCTCAGAGATTTTCACACTTCAACTCTTCTTGTTTTCAGTTGTCATACATAATTCATATAAGAATCTCAAAAGCAGAAAACTGTGAACTAAGAATACCTTAGTAAAATCTCAAGTAGTGAAGGTGGATATAAATCGGAATTATTTATAAAATAAAATAAAACTATATATATATATATATATATATATATATATATATATATATGGCCCCTTTTAATTTTTATTTCTACTCTGATAAGTGTGTCAAATATGCTGGAGAAAAAGAAGATCTCTTCCTTAGTTTGGTAAAGTGTCAAGCAGTACCTTTTTATGTTTCTCATAGTATAGAAATTAAGTATCTCTGCCTATTTTATTGATCATTTTGAGGAGATACAAGCACTAGGGAATCTGCATTTAAGTTGATGAAGAATAAACAAGAAAAAACATTGAGAATCATTTTTTCTATTTTCACAGTGATTTCAGACTTCTGTAAACAAATATATATGTATACATAAACATATATATGCATGTTTGGAAACATGTGTGTCTGGAAATATGAAACATAGAAAATAAAATATACATGAAAGTATTTTACCAACCAGGTCATAATTTATATATTGGTTATATGTGTTATGTACATATCAAGATTTATTTTAAAATATCTACATAATGTTTGCATTCCCTTTTCTTCTAAATTAAGACATACATTGCAGCCAGTTACGACCAAAGAGTTTCTATTTAGATATATGGAGTTGGTTTAGTTATTGCTTGTTAGATGGCTATAAAAGACTAGCTATATACAGAAAGAATTGACAACAAAACTCCAATAACTAGCATCGGATTTTTAGGTAAAAATATGTCTGCAATCTATTTAAGAGGCGACATTGGCATTACTCTTTGTGCATTTGAAGACTGCATATGCATTTTCTTTCTTTTCTTCATTACCTATTGTTAATTGTGAACTGACGCAAAGAGTGGACTATTTTCAGAGTTAAAGGGCCAATCTGAGAAAATCAAATCTGCGTTTTTATTAAGGAGATATTTTCTATTAAAATGCGATATTTGGATAACCAAAAAAGGGAAACACTTTACTAATGATTATGCTGCGTAAGCATTTCATTGACGAGCCCATTTTAAAATGAAATAAAGTAGACACATAAGTCTTTATGAGAGAAGACATTTTGAAATAAGTTTTTTTTTCTTCTTTCTAGGCTTAAAACTACTTTGCTTTTAGGAATGACCAGGTGCTGACTGGCCAACCCAATACGTTTTCCATCTTAGATCCTGTTTCCCCTTCATCTGACTGATAGTGACCTATGGGGAGAACAAAGCTATACACTGCTAATGGCAGAACTTCAGGTACCCTAAACCTCTAAGTGATGCGAGTAGATACCCTCAACTACTGACCTGGAGCCATGCTAGCTGTTCAAAGACCCTATACTTATACTTAAAACCTATGACTTGCTGTTGGTAAGTTTCAAAGCAGAACTATACCTACTCGAGGACAGAATTTAGGTGTTTAATCTTACTCTGGGCCCTTAGTGCCCACTACGTGCCAGGAACTTGATAGGCCGCAAGCAATATTGGAATACTGGAAAAATAATTTCTTTGCCATAATTGTATACCAATAATTACATGCAAGACTGGGGTTCATAGTATAGATTGAGATTATATTCTTGGTTTTGTCTACTGCCTATTGTCCTCTATGATTCTTTTAATTTCCATGTTTCCATGCATTATTTATATAATTCTTTATTTTATAATCATATTACAGTGAAGAGATTTTCCATGTTTTTATTACTATAACATAATAAAATTGTTGGCCTTTCATTGAGATTTCAGTGAATATTTTATTAGCCCCATTTATTTTTTTAATTATTATTATTCCAGAGGGTTCTAAGTTTATACATTTTCAATCCTAACCATTTTCTTCTGCAATATTTTTTTTCTAAAATTTGCAAGATTATATTAACCTTTCCTCCCACAGGTTTCATAAATATTCATTATAATTCCTTCTGGTTTTCTAAGATCTTATTTTTTATAATTCATTTCCAGTGCATTGTTATCTTGTTTGAAAAGATTTTAGTTGACTTCTCTAATATTGGCATAATTCACTGTCAGATATCTTCTTTAACCTTAAGTATGAAGTTTCTTTCATTGCATGATGAATACTTCTGTGTAAAATTATTTGTTTGTGGATATTCTGTTACCATGATTCATTTCTCTCTCTTTTTTTATTTTTCTCTCTCTTGTGTTACATCTGTGTCAGATTCTAGTTTTTAAAGATAGACATATATATTTGTGAGTCATATTTATTATTTACAAGCATTTAATAAGTTGGGAAGGTAATACAGACCCAGTGAGGAATCCATTTTTAATGGATGAATTACCCATAATTAATAAAGCATGAGTCTGTAAGTTAGAAAAACCAAAAAAAAAAAAAATCAGAAAATTTATTATCTTTAGAGTATGTGACATACTTAAGTCTGCTATCAAAAACTCTGTGCTAGATAATATTATTCTATGTTTTCCAGGAAAATCTTAAAGAGATTCAATGTAATGCTTAAGTCTCAGAGAATATTATTTAAAGTATTCATTATACATGATCCATTTAAAATGATATGACTTCCCATGTAATTCATCAAGGCAGGAATGACATTAATGAGATTATCCCTTCTCTTTTGTAACTCACTAACACTATGTAATGACAAATGAACATTTTGTATTTCCTTGATTATTAGATTTTTTTAATTTATTTTTTGATTTTGAGTTTAAAATTGACCCAGACTTATTGCTATTAAGAGATCTGAAAGAAAAACAACATAAATAGCAACGGTGAGTCTTAAAAGCATAACCCTCATGGGCAGGCCAATATCGACTCCCTGTTTATTCATTTAGATTATACAAGTTTTCACAAAATCATGGATTTACACTATTCCCACTTATAAAGTCTTTAAAAAAATAGTTTACTGGCCTTCCACAATTTGTTTGTATACAGTATTTTATGAATTTTCCAAAAATTCTTAAGAGGATGAAAATGATTAAGTGACTCATTCTAATCTAAATTCCCTTAAAGGTATAAGACAAAGATGCTGTTGAAAAAGTGAGAACAGTAGTGTGAAAGAGAAAAAACATAATACCCAGAATTTTCAAATGTTTTAAAAGTCTATCACTTAACTGAAAATTTTTAGAACTAGAACATGATAGACTATCAAAGAAAGGACATACCAAGAACATTTCCATATGTTGTTTCAGAAAATGCACTCAGCCAGCTGAGCAGTCCATGAAGGTACACAAAATGAGTTAGCCATGCAGATAAGTTAAAGAGAAATTGAGTCAGGTTTTTGAATTGTAACATGGAACTATACATTTAGAACCTAAAAAAAAAAAATCATGCATTTTGGGTAGTTCCATTATAGGACCTACACTAAGAAAATGATCAGAAATTCAAAATGTATGAAAAAAATGACCATACAAAAATTTGAGTAGCAGCAATAAAATAAAGAGCCAAACACAGTGGTTTGGATATGCATGTTGACACAGCCATTCAATATTATATTGAAATATTTAAGACTACTAGGACATTCAATGCTGTATCATTTGGTGCAAAAGTGTTCTAAAACCTATATATGTGCAACATGTAATGTAATAAAGTGATTCGATATATATGTGCTCTGAAGAATAGTCAGTGTGTACGGAGACTATTTTTGAATGGTGGGATTGTAGAAGTCTTTGTTTTGTATTTTATGCATTTTCTACACATGCATAAAAAAATAAATTGGTATTACTTTATTGTAGACTTAAATAAAAATGAACACTGTAAGCATAGCAATGCTATAAGCTATTCTTTAAAAAAAAATAAAAACTTCAGGGGGCTCCTGGGTGGCGCAGTCCTTAAGCGTCTGCCTTCGGCTCAGGGCGTGATCCCGGCGTTCCCGGGATGGAGTCCCACATCAGGCTCCTCTGCTGGGAGCCTGCTTCTTCCTCTCCCACTCCCCCTGCTTGTGTTCCCTCTCTCACTGGCTGTCTCTCTGTCACATAAATAAATAAAATCTTAAAAATAATAATAATAAAAAAATAAAAACTTCAATTCTCTGGAAATTTACAACAAATAATAAGTCCTATTTGAATATAACAGTATAACAATATCTATGTGAAACTATAAGGGAGGACCAACATAATAGATTTTCTCCATAACTCTGATAAGCAAGAGAAAATCTTTATTAAGAAATTGGAAAGATTAAAAAGAAATTAGAAAGATCTCAAATAAACAACCTAATTTTACACATCAAGGAACTAGAAAAAGAAGAACAAATTGAGCCTAAAATTAGCAGAAGGAAGGAAATTCTAAAAATCAGAGTAGAAATAAATGAAACGAAGATCAGAGAAACAACAGAAAAGACAAAAAAAAAAAAAAAAAAACCCTTAGAGATAGACGGTTTTTCAAAAAGAAAAACCAAAATGGGCAAACCTTCGGCTAGACAAAGTAAAAAAGAAGATTCAAATAAAATTAAAAATAAAAAAAGACACATTACAGTTGTTTTTAAAGAAAGACATAGGATCATAAGAGATTACTATGTCAAAGAATTGGAAAACTCAGGAAAAAATGGATAAATTCCTAGAAATAGACAACCTTCCAGGACTCAATCAGGAAGAAATGGAAAATCTGAACTGACCAATAGTGAATAAAAAGATTGAATCAGTAACCAAAAACCTCCCAGTACAGTAATCTCTGGGAACAGATGGCTTCACTGGTGAATCCTGCCAAACATCTGAGAAACTAATTATGAACCCTGATGTATACACAATGTGTTTAGATGGCTTGATGCGTTCAGACAGACCATTTCTATCTTTAGTATATTTTAAAAATCTTGTAGCAAATTTTCCTGATATAGAATAATATAATCAAAATAATTTTATTTTGTAGATTACATAAATAGCATTATATATTAGCAAAGTACTTACTGAAGTTGAATTCATGAGCTAGAATTATGACGTTGACTTTTTAGGTATTTTTCACTCTGGTGATTAGTGTGGGGAGTATAAAAACTGGACAGGGGATCACCAGTTTCACTATACTGTAGGTTATATTTCCCTATGAGGTTAGGTTGAAGGAAGGAACAAGGGAAAGAGAAGAGGACTTTAAAGAGCTAGGCTTGTTACATTATGGGGAAGAGTGTTACCAGAGAACAGAATTTCTTAATGTATTGCCCTGCCATGTCAATAAATAGCTAAATCTGTCCCAGTGAGGAAACTTGCAAGATTGAGGAGGTATGCATGTGCTACAATGGAACACAAAATTTTGTTTCCTTTTTCTACAATGACGACACCTATATAGTAAATACTGAACAGATGGTATGTAGGGATCATAAAAAAAGCAACGTGTTTTCAGGAAGGGAAAAATATTTTTATTTTGTATTTGAACTATTTTACTATTTTCCAATTTGATTTATATCTGAAAACAAAGACAATAGATCACTTCTAACCACCAAGTGGTCATTAAAACATAGCATATGCTTATTTCCGGGCAGCTGTTCTGTTCAGATTGTTTAATTCAATTATGATGAGACATAAATAATATTTCCAATAATGCTCTTGTTCAGAAAGAAAAATATGGCATAACTTTATGGATATTAGCTGGGCTTCTAATCTCTAATAACTAAAAATATGGAAGGCTGAGAGAAGATAAAGAGCTCATAAATCTAGATAAGAAAGGGGAAAGTTTATCACGTTTTAATATTACATTAGCTATAAACATAACTTTATATTCCAATTGGATATTATAAATTTTTTATTTTCTCTATATTATACCTGAAGGATGGAAAATGATATATATAGCAAATCTATATTAATCAAAAGCTCTTTTAAAAAGTAGCAAAATTGCTACATCGTTAAATAGGAAAAACAAATTTTTCTTTTTTTAATAAACATATTTGTTGAACATTCTACTCATTGAAATGCATTTGAAGACTGGCCATTTTGGAAAACTTCCCTTTCCATTAGCAAACTGCAAGCTATTATTCTCAGAGCTATGTGCATACTTATTCACGTAGTCAATAATAAAGACATAAATTAAGGCAATGCATTTAATTAAAAGTTCTGGTGAGCTGTTTTAAAGTCATTTCAGAATATCTTTACAGTTTGATTGGGTTGATTTTTAAAATAAAAGATACTTAGGTAACAAAAAAGTATAATCATACTGAGTAGGCATCAGACCTAAATGTCAAAATGGAATTAGATATATTTCTTCCAAATCAACCAATTAAAATATATGTCATCCACATAACATACCACCAGGCCACGGGGACATAGAAGAGAAATTAATGATGTGATGTTTGCTCTCAAGCAGTTTGTAGAACACTTAGGTCATAAAAGAAAAAAAAAGTGAAAAATAATGGTAAATGGAAAAGAGAATTGTGTAAGAACTCCTGCAAGCCAAATGGGCCAGATTAAGGATAATGACCAATGATAGTCATTGGAATACAGAAAATGTGGTTATCTACAAGATACATTAATGACAAAATGACAGAACGGGAATCGGGGTAGAGAAGGAATATTCAACTATTACTTTAGGTTTTCTGACTTTGATGGAATCATGGTCCTGTCAATGTTGTAAACAGAAAAATCAGAAGACTTATCGTTAGAACAGAAATGATGAAGACCTATGTTTTGCTGAGTGCTTTCTCTATGCTTGACACTGTACTGTACTAGAAACATAACATTTTAATCCTTTCCATTTGCATTGTATAATTTTATAAATAGAAAATTAAATAATCTGCCTGTGGTGATACAAATATTAATGTAATCAAGCTTCAAAACAATTTCTGACTGATTCTGAATCTCACTCTCTATACTACATCTTGTTGGTCTCAGAAAAATAAAAGAAGGTATAGTACATATGTTCTTATTCAATTATAAGAAAAAATATTCTTAGACTCCAAAGAGGGGTCCTACATAGTTTATAAATTAGTACCTTGCTAGTAAAAATCTAGTATTAGAAATCTAACAGTGTTATACACTGCGTAAGTTTGAGGGAAAGAACATGATCATGTGGTAGAGGTCTGTTCATTGCTGGAAATAAAAGATCAGATCAGAGGTTAAGAGTCAGTGCTAGATACATAGAGTCATAAAATTATGAATGATTACCATGAAAGTTGATGAACTGAACAAGGGAGTAAGAATACATGGAGAGTAATGAATGGGCAATAAAAGAGCATTGGGGACACCTACAGATGCAAGGTGGCAAGAATAAAAAGGACTAAAAAATGCGACAGAAAGAAGCAAACCAATCAAGCAATAAATTATAGTATATATTATAAAAAATAAAATATTATTTTCCTAAAACTTATAGATATTGTCACATCCAGTTTTTAAATTTAGAATAAATACAAATATGGATATTTGAAATTAAATTTATATGTCCTTTCTTCCAAGATATGTTAAGCATTTTATCCTTCTACATTGCATATTTTATTTAATATTGCAAGTAGAGGAAAATGAAAAATTTTAAATATAATCAGGTTAATTGGTATATAGTACAGGAAACCCTCTAACTTATTATCTCGAGTATTTGAAACTAATACCAGATTACTTTCTCTTTTAAAACGGTATGTGGTCTTCTGGATAAATAATGCCAACTGCAAAGATTTAACTGAATAAAATGGAAATGCTAAACTTACTTGGCTCATGGGATACAGTTCATCACAATATTTTTTGAAAATTCATAGCAGGGAAAATAAATTTTAATGTATTTATGTACACTTTAAAAATCATGTTTAAGCTTGAGATGTGTATCAGCACATTTAAAAAAATATTTGCTCTGCCATACAAGATCAGTTTGGTATTTTAAATAATAGTGAAAACAATCCAATTAGAATTTCTAGGGAAGGTAACATTGATATATAGAGGTAAAACAGACAATGTCTTTACATCAAATAATTGAGAATATTGAAAATGGAATGAATCTGTTTACAGGAAAAGAAAGTAGCTTGTTGAAGTTTGTGACATGATCTCATATTCCATCTCTAACTGCTAGAGCATATCTTCCTTACTTTCAGATTTTTTTCTAAAAAGTGTATTTTAATATGATGATTTTAAGATAAATCAAATTAAAACAAAACATGTTTACTGATTAAATGCAACTCTCACAGACCAAAAAGTAAAAGTTCTGATAATGAAAAATGTATAATGTAATAAATGCTTGTTTGTAGATAAATATTTTAAAAATAACCTTATATAACAACAAACAGTAAATCAGTATTTCACAAAAATGGTTTGTAGTTTCTCATTCATTCCAGAGATAAGATGTAAGGGATTAATGATACACATTTCTTATAAACCTAATTAGAGAAAAAAAAAAAACCCAATGCCCCTAACAAAGACTTTGTGGAAATAGATTTGAAATATATTATCATAGCTTCCTTTCATAGACAAGCATAGTGCAACTCTTTGGCTGTCCCCATTATGCTAATAAGCATTACAAAAATGAGAATAGTGTTTAGGTTGAAAAAAAATGCAAACATTTGTTTTCTGGCATCCAAACTACCATCCTTTCTTGTTTAATAACTATCTTTGTACTAATTAATGAAAGATACAAAGAAAAGGTGATATTCTTCTTTTGTCCCTATCATGGCATTATCTACAAATGGCAGGTGGAGCCTGATTCATGTTTTAAATATGATGAACAAAATGGATGAGCTCATTTTTCTCATAGCCTTTGTTTTTCTCATTTACATATTATCCTCACAAGTTACAAAGGATAATTTGTTTCTCTAGCATCTGAAATAAATGTACTTACTATATTGTATTTATATTGCATCTTACCATTTTACTTGGAAAACTGTTAAAGTAAATAAAAAATATGTTCAAAGAATGTCAAAATTGCTATATCAACCCATGCAGAAAGCCTGCATCTACTGCCTAAAAATTGTTTTCAAATGGCCAGAAAAATAAAGATAGCTAGTTACCAATAAAGCAAAGGGGCAAATAAAAACACCTGATGGATTCAGCTGTAGAACCATGAATGCTAATTGCATTATTTATTAAAATTTACTGTAGTTTTAAATATGAAAAATACAGTTTAGGAAAGGACACAATGGGGTATCTCTACATATCTGCCAGGATGACTAAAATTAACAAGATTAACAAAAACAAGAGTAACTCTCATATAATGATGTGGGAGTGTAAATTAGTACGACTACTTTGGAAATGTATTAGGCTGCATCTATTAATGTTGAACATTACCCTATAACAGAGCATTTCACTCCTAGTATATACCAAGTAAAAAGGAACACATATGTCCTCCAGATTTAAAATACAAGAATGTTCATAGTTGTATTATTTTTAATAGTAACTGGAACCAGCCAAATGCCCTTCAGTAAAATAGATAACTTGTAGTATATTCATACAATGGAATAATCCACAGTAATAAAACGAAAAAAAATTTTTAAAACCTGATTCAATCAACAAAATGAATTGTACGAAAGTAACGTTGAGAAGCCAAATACAATAAAACCGTGCTCTATGATTCTAGTTATATAAATAGATGAAATTAATCTATAGTGTAAGATGTCAGGAGGAAAAAAGGTTACATCCGGGGAAGAAGGAGGGATTGTGAAGGTATTCAAGGAAGGTTTCTGGGTTATAGGTAATACTCTACTTTATGTAGTATAAATATGTCCAGTCTGCAGTATTTATGTGTATGTGCATGACTTATGCAGTATCTTCTATGTATACTTCAATTAAATGTTTTTAAAAGTTGACTTCTAAAAGCCTAACTTGTTTCAATTATAGTCTATATTTGTCTTTAGAAATATTCTGGGCTATGTGCCAGGCAATATTTTAAATATTGGGGACCCAAAGGTGAATGGAAAACAAGATCTTGGTTCAAGTAGGGTTTATTTCCTAGTTGGAGGTGAGGAAAAAAAAAAGGAGTAAATAAATAAATATCACTGAAAAGTATGAGAAAATAGGCTAGTATAACAGCTACTTTAGGAAAAACGGAATTATTTTTAAATGGATAGGATTAAACATGAAAGATAAAGGTGTAGCCATAGAAAAATAGTAAAGAAGAGCATTTCAGACAAAAGGAATAACAAGTTCAAATGCCCCCCAAGAAAGGCTCAACATAATATACCTTAACATATATTAAAGTATAATTTGGTGGGTATAAGTAAGGATCGAGCTGGAGAAGGAGGCTGTGTGAAGTCGTATAGGATTTTAAAGGCCCTGACAAGAACATAAAGTCTTTTATTGTACATAAAATTGAGATTCATTGAAGGGTTTTGAAAGAGAAGAGCAACACTACCGATTTATATTTTTAAGAAGTTTCTGCTAGCTGGTATATCGTAAAGGATTTAAGGACGGCATTTGCTGATGAAAGCGAATAAGAGAAAACCTTTGTAGAAGGGGTCATGGTGATTTGAACTAGTGCGATGCCAGCAGATATGAAAGTAGTGAACACATTTTAAACATATTTTAGGGCTACAGTATATAAACTTGGTATATGGAATATATAGGATTTGATCAGTTAGGAAGGGATAATATAATGATGCAACCAAATCAGAGGAAGAGTCAGGGTGGGTCTAGGGAGGAAATCCTGAGAATGGGGGATGGATAATAGCAAGAATGCTCTTTCACTGTTGAACTTGAGCAGAGAAAAGGGATTAAAATTTAGATACCAGTTTACATGTAGATTTGGTAGTGACATGAGACAGTAAGTGTCCCACTGATTTTAGAAAGCTTATAATTGTAACATGAGGCAAGGCCATCAGACCCACGGTCAAGGGGATGTGGAGGATGAGTGGGGGAGAGGTACCAAAGACGGAAGAAGACACGGCACACTCCATTGTGATTCAGCTACTATGAAGTGTGCTCCATTGGGAAAGTCTGTGAGCTTGTATGACTTCAGTTTACTCATAAAAACAATGAAGCTGATATCTGCCCAACATCCGGAGGCTCTAGAAAAGACTACCTGTTAGTGTGGCTAACTACACATATACCAATAAATTATAAACAATAACTTATATAACGATAAATGTAAATAAATCAATAAATTAATTGAAATCTGAGTTCAAAGTATACATTAATTTCTTTCAACTTTTTCAGTGTATCAAATCTCTACACTCTATAAAAAATTACACTAAATTCATCTTTTTTATCCAATGCAACATATTTTGCCAAAATGTGCTATTTTATATTTCACAACATTGTTATTTTCTAATGCAGTAGTGTTTTAATGAAGTGCAATAAATTGGAGAAAATGTACTTTATTGGGTGAAAAATTAATATGCAGAAAAGTAAACTGTAGGAGTTTCCAGGAGAAATATTCACTTTGATAAGCATCTGAAAAGCAAGCTCTGCGTTAGTATTTACATAGAGCAGAAAGATCAATAACAATTAAACACAATCTGAGGTGAAGCAATTGTTATTTTAAATATTTCATGTTGTTTAGAAAATCAAAATTTTATAAAGAATGCTCTTTTGTTGTGATAAGTTAGAGACATAAACACGTATTAGCTAAGAATAAACTACTCTTGTAGAGTTTATTGATTAGAACAATCTAGCCTTTTCATTGAGCTAATGTGTTGCTCTCTCATTTTAAATTTTTGGCATTTCCTTTAGTAAAGAATGGCCATCATTTCCAGGATGCTGACAGAGTGTCCCAGTTTACTTCTTTCTGAAAGCCACAAATGTTACACTTGGAAGAGTCAGCAATTCCATGATGTTAATACCAAATTTGTGTTAAAAATACCTTTTTGCATACACATGAAATTCTCCTTAGCAGTGGACTGGAAATAGAGTGAGATTCTTTCTCAGGGAGAAACAAGCTATTCCCGACTGCTATTATCTCCAGAGTCACACAGGAGCTGCCTTGGAAGTTGGTGAGAACATCTCATCTGAAAGGGTGACTCATGCTTGGCTCTTTTGAACCAGTGATACTTACATACTACTGATTGTCATCTCCTGAGTTTTTCTTTTTATTACTCAAGTGAGTAATAAACGGATCAAAGTCCATTTTTGTCTTAATTAAATGTCCAAAAATTCATTTAAAAGTCTTGAAACAAATAATTCTAAATTTCGCTTTACATAATGCATTCAATAAATCCAGGGGAAAAAAAACGTTTGAGATATCCTAGACAATGCAAAATGTCACAGATTTCAGCAACCTACTTAAGTATAGGAGAAAGAGTTGAGAAAAAGATAATACATTCTGTGCATGCACCTAAGTATCATATATTACATATTATTCTCTGCATATTTATATACATTTACTAAAAACTTCTTGTTTCAGCATTTTAGCATATAGAGTGGGCACAGAGGTCAAGCTATATTCATGACCTCTAAACTATCTTGAAAACGGAGCTAATTGATGATTGCCATGAAACATTTCAGAGAGGAGTGTAGAGTTCGTTTCTAGTGCTTTGAAGGGTTTCAGAAAAACGATGGCTTAATATTCAGGTGCATTCTTAAAAGTCACATGAAGTGAGTTTGGAGAAAGAGGTGAGTGAGGACCAGAACATATTGAGCAGATTGGAATGACTGGTAAAATAAAGAATGGCAGAGGGAAGAAATAGGACATTTAGAAATAATAATAATACTAGTGTTTAAAAGAGTTGAAAATAGGAAAACAGAAAAAGGAACTGCTACTTTGGACTGAACCGTGTACCTCCAACCTTCCTATGTAGAAACCCTAATCCCCGATGTGATGGTATTTGGAGAAGGGCCTTTGGGTAGGCAATTTGGTTTAGGTGAAATCATGCAGGTGAGGCCTTCATATGAGAAGAGTGCCCTTATCAAAAGAGACACCTGAGAGTTTGCTTTCTGCCATATGAGGACACAGCAAGGGGTCATCTGTAAACAGGAAGAGAGACGAGAGTATTCACCAGGAAACGAATGGGCCAGCACCTTGATCTTGGACTTACTAGCTTCTACAACTATGAAAGATAAATTCCTATTGTTTAAGCTACACAGTGCTTGGGATTTTGTTATGGCTGCCCACGCTAGCTAACTAACTAACATAAGAGCTAATGAAAATTTGGAGAGATAAGATTGAAGAGGAACAAAAGAGAAAAATAATGCAATGTGGCAGGACATAAAGACAGAAGCAGGGATGAAAACAAATTAATCAAGAGATAAAAAGACAAGGAAGAATCAGACTGATATTACTGATATGTAGAGATTTTAGCAATCTAATTTTATGTAAAAATGCACAGTAAAATAACATAACACATTTACATTAAAAAGTAGAAAAAAGTCCATGCCCGTATTATATCTATATGTATATATACGTTCACATATTTATGTTCACACAGTAGGGATTGAAGAAAGGGAAATGGAGGTTGTTAACCTTACCATTTGACTTGTTCTACTGAGCACCTACCATTTAAAAGATTGATAGAATGAATATAAATCAGAAAAGCAAACCATGTAAGAAAATGAAATGTCACTTGATTATGTGCCAGGGATGGACACATGACTCAGAGTTGGTTCTGTCTGTAGGTGGCCAGCCAGGGATTTTGGAAGCAGATCATGGAACATGGATCAAGGGTATGGAAGCTCAGGGGCGCCTGGGTGGCTCAGTTGTTAAGTGTCTGCCTTCGGCTCAGGGGGTGATCCCAGCGTTCTGGGATCGAGCCCCATATCAGGCTCTTCCGCCAGGAGCCTGCTTCTTCCTCTCCCACTCCCCCTGCTTGTGTTCTCTCTCTTGCTGGCTCTCTCTCTCTCTGTCAAATAAATAAATAAATCCTTAAAAAAAAAAAAAGAGTATGGAAGCTCAGATGAACAATTTGTTCCAGTGCCTCCAATATCACCAGCCGGCCAGATTAGAGAAGACAGGTGTGCATTACTCATTTGGGTTTTCCGCCTGCCCTGAAGTGGTTCACGTGCGGGTGGGCAGGTCTATTGTCACTATTAGAACCATGTGCTGAATAGGGCTTTTGTAACCAGGTATGAGCAAGTGAGAGATCTGCCACATTTCAAAGATTGAAATAAAATTGCAATTAGCCAAATACTACTAGAAGATTCTTTTCATTTTTATAAACTTGAAATATGCACATTTTTCATGAACATTCACCTGAATGTTATGCTTTAAACATGAAGAAGAGCCATTCAGAATGGGAGGCTAAATAACTTTTCCCTGTTTAAAAGTCATCTCATTCACTTATTTAAAAATAGTTAGATCACAGGGGTGCCTGGGTGGGTCAGCTGGTTAAGTGTCTGACTCTTGGTTCCAGCTCAGGTCATGAGATCAAGCTCCACATGGGGCTCCACGCTCAGTGGGAGTCTACTTGAGATTCTCTCTCTTCCTCTCCCTCCACCCCTTACCCACTTCCACACTCTTTTGCTCTCTAAAATAAATAAATATATCAATCTTAAAAAGATAGATTGTTGAAAGAACACAGATTTCTATATCCTCATTCTAAATCCATTTTTCTTAATCATATCAGGTTATAGATCTTTATACACTCTAAACCACAGAATGGCCTATCATAATGAAATTTGCTTTTTATAAAACGGTATTGCTCAAAAATTGAATATTTCCCACTGTAAAAGTGAAGAGGGGAAAGGTGGTTTATTTTGCTATACATTCTATTTCTTACTGAATTTGTAAATTGATGTTTGCATTGTTACATAAATGGATAATTTACCTAAAAGAGTTATAGAAAAGAATTCGACACCCTTTAAATCATATCTGGACACAGGAACCAGAAGTCCAGTATGCTCATATTAATAGAAGTACAATGTACTTACTGGGGACAAGAATGTACATACTAGCTAAGATACATTGTTTTCTTTCATTAGTGCCTAATTGTACTTTACATCCTGCTTTAGAAAACATCCTTTAGGTTTGATATCAGGATTTTTTTTCAACAATTTATAATGTTGAACAATATCAGGTTAATGGTATAATTATTAAATATTCAATAATACTCTATATCTTTATTCTCAAAAAATTCACGATTTGTTTATAAAAGGCAGAACTTAAAACACCTCCTTATGCTAGGTAGCTATATCAGTTTCCTATTGCTACTGTAACAAAGTACCACAAACTTAGTGGCTTCCAACATTACCAAGTTGTTATCTTATGGTTCTATAGATCAGGAGACTGACAAGACTCAAGTCAGTCCTCTGAAATGAGTCACAACCATGCTAAAATCAAAGTGCCTGGCATGGCTGCCTTCCTTTCTAAAGGCAATAGCGGAGAATCCTTGCCTTTCCCAGTTTCTAGCGGTTTCCCTAAGCCCTTAGTGCTTGGCTCTCTTCCTCCATATTTCTTTTTTTTTTTTTTTTTAAGATTTATTTATTTATTTCACAGAGAGAGACAGCCAGTGAGAGAGGGAACACAGGCAGGGGGAATGGGAGAGGAAGAAGCAGGCTCCCAGCGGAGGAGCCCAATGTGGGGCTGGATCCCAGGACTCCAGGATCACTCCCTGAGCCGAAGGCAGAGGCTTAACGACTGAGCCACCCAGGCTCCCCCCTCCATATTCCAACCCAGCAACATCAGAGTTGAGTCCTGGCCACATATCATGACTCTGACCTCCTGTATGCCTCCTTTTCCCCCTTGTAATACCCTGTGATTACCATGGGCCCACCTGGATCCTCCAGGATCAGCTGCCTGCTTTAGATTAGCTGATTAGCTACCTTAATTCCATCAACATTTTTTTTTTTTAAGATTTTACTTGTTTATTTGAGAAAGAGACAGAGACAGCGAGAGAGAGAGCAGGAGCTGGGAGGAGAGACTTCAGAAGCAGGCCCCCTGCCGAGCAGGGAGCCAGATCAGGGGCTGGATCCTAGGACCTTGGGATCATGACCTGAGCCGGAGGCAGAGGCTTAATCGACTGAGCCACCCAGGTGCCCCTCCATCTACATTCTTAATCTTCCTCTACCACCTAATATATTCACAGGTTCCAGGAATTCGGACCTGAATACCTTTGGGAACCGTTATTCTGCCCACTACATTAGCCTTCAGTGTGGTCTTGCACAACACTTACACCTTTAAATTGTTCAAACTCTTTGTAACTTCTCTCATAAAACTGAGTTGCAGAAGTTGAAGCACTGAATTCATCTAAGATTATAAATATTCTAAGCGAAGTTTGGCTAATAAAGTGCTGGTTAGTCAAGCTGATTATCATCTGTTCCGATTAAGCAACAGAATGTGATCATCAAGTCTTAGTGTTGTGTGTGTGCGAACGTGTGTGCATGTGTGTGTATGTGTCTTGGAATAGTTACTGAAACAATGCTTTCACTAGTGTGAGCATCATTGATAAAATCTACTACTATAGTAATCCTGCATATTTGTTTAAAGATCAATTTCATTAGTTTATAGTCACCTCATACCTGCAGTTGGAACTATAGATTCATATCTTGGTTCTTTATATATTTCTCCTGCATATCAAAGGCTGGACATAAATCATGAGCAGGATAGCAACATAAAAACATACAGTTCCTTAATTATAATATTAGCTAGAGGAGCCTTCATATCTACTTTGTAAAATATTTGAAATTTTGGATTAGAAAAAAGCAAAATATTCAGTCATTAGGAAATTAGATATATTTTATATTACATATTTGTCAAATCTAAAAAGCAATAATGTAACATCATGCTTTAGTTAAAGCCAATAAAAATATTAAAAGAGCAGAACTATATTAGTGAACACTGAAATCTAGAGATGATTAAACCATTAATTTTGTGCCAATATTCGTTTTTATGGCCTCAAGAAACCAATTGTGCTGGTTTTTATTTTCCCAACCTATCTGTGTTGGGTTATTCCAGCTTCTGGCCTTGCGTTTTTCATCTTTTATTCACATCCAATCTCTTCATTTTAAATGCAGTCTGTGAGGGATGGCTTCTGATTTCCTACCTCCAGCTGACATTCTTCTCTGAACCCCACACCTGTGTATTCAACTGACTCCATACCATCCCTACTTAGACATTTAAATATAAAAATATACAGGAGGGCCCGGGTGGCTCAGTCAGTTGAGTTTCTGACTCTTGGTCTCAGCTCAGGTCTTGATCTTGGGGTTGTGGGTTTGGATCCCTCATTGGATTTAATGCTGGGCATGGAGCCTACTTAAAAAAACAAAACAAAACAAAAACCCTAAAAAATGTATACAAAACTCGGTTCTTCACATCTAACTGCCTGTCCTCCTTCCCGTGCCAAACTTTGCTCTGCCCAATTCTTTCCCTTCCCCCTCTTCTTCCTCCTCCTTCTTCCTCCTCTTCCTCCTCCTCTTCCCCTTCTTCCTCTCCTTCTCCTTCTTCTTCTTCAGTTTATTTCAGTAATCTCTATACCCAATGTGGAACTCGAACTCATGACCCTGAAATCAAGAGCTACAAGTTCTTCTGCCTGAGCCAGCCAGGTGCTCCCCAACTATATCCTTCTAATTGCTCAGGATGCACCAAACAGAATTTATCCTTTACCCTCACTGTCCTCCCCCACCCCAAATATCCTATACAATATCAAGTCCTATCAGCTTTAATTTCAAGATATATCTCTTTTCCCCACCTCCATTGCTTTCCCTCTGCTGCAAGTTACCATTTCTTCTCCTTGAAATTATTGAAATAATTCCAACTGTCCTGTTCTGTCCTAGCTCTTGTTCAGTCTAATTGCAACCCCATGGCTAGACTTCCTTGCTGATAGATAGCTGATTAGTAACCTTAATCCCATCTGTATCCTTCATCAACATCAGATTAAGTCATTTCTCATATCAGAAACATCTAAGACTATCCCAAATCTGCTACGAAAAATACAAAATCCTTACACTAATCTATAGGATCTACGCATGATCTGGTTTCCATTATCTCTTAAGGGATCTCCTTCTATGCTCCATTTCTGTTACTCCATTCCAGCTATGCTGGCCTTCTTGCTATTCTTCCATAGGCCATGCATATTCCTCCCCACTTTTGTGCTTGCTTTCACCCTCTCTGGAATATGGTTTATCAGATATCCATGTTGCCCATAACCACACCACCTCCAAGGCTTTATTCAAAGTCACCTTCTTAATGAGGGCTTACAAGGCAGAATAGTTAAAATATAAACTACTACCTACTTCTTCAAAACTTTTATTCCATATCCCACTTTTATTTTCCCCCTTAATAATGGTATTGTCTACAAGTAATACATTATTTCCCTTGTATATCATCATTCTTCCCAAATAGAATGTAATCTCCACAAATGAATTTCATATTTAATAAAGTATAATCTATTATTTAATATGACTACTTTTGCTTTAAAAATATGATAAATTATCTAAAAGTAGAATTTCAATCACAAAAATGAAAATCTTACTGAATGGTCTTTTGGAACTGGTTTACTTCCCAATCAGTAATACAGGGCTTTCTCATCTAATTGGTAAGTTAAACTGAACCTATCAGCCAATAAGCAGTTTCTCTATAAAAGCAAAAAACTGAATAAAGCTAAAATAATTTGTTTATATTTTCATGGCTCATTTAAATTATATCACATTGCAGCTGAAGATACTAATTACACATGTTTAAATATATAAACAGTACAGGAGAATTGCGAGATACACATTTTTGTCTCAATACATTATCCCACTGAATGGATTTCCTTAATGTCCTTTAAAAAATCACATTTATAAAAAGTTTTGTATAAAGTTTAATATACAAGTTCCATCAATTTGTCATTACTTAGAGTGATTTGAATTCTTATGTTTAACTTCTTGAATTATTTCTTCAATTTTTGATACTTTGACTTGTTTTTAGTGGTTTATTCCCATAAGTTGCAAGTAAGGAAGTCTGCTTTTTCCTATCTTTGGCCATGGACTGAAAACCGCTTTTCAAAACTGGCATGTTAATTTTCACTTCCACAAGGGATCACTGTACATAGGAGTTTTATCAGACCTTTGCCAACACTGGTTTCAAAAATTCTTTGTAATATGATGATTCAATAGGTTAAAATGGCATCCAGTCTTCATTTAAATCCCATTGATAACTATGAGTTTAACCTAGACAGATATTTTTATTTAAACACTTTTGTTATCAGGTAGACTGACGGAAATTGCCAGTCACATCAGATTGTGCATAGTTATGTATGTCATATATATTGTCCCAAAAGCATAAATACAATGAAAACAAATATCCATTTGAAGATCCGTATGGTCATCTAAACATAAGTGAAATCAAAAGGATAGTGAATTCCCCTTTTTTCAGTAGAGGCATCTGCAAAGTCCAAATTTATTTTACTGGCAATTCATCTATCATATCCTATGCAGTGTGGGTAAAATATTGGATAAGACATAGTTTAGGGGAGCTCAGATAAGTGAACTATTTGCTTTATTCAGTATTTCACTCAAATACTTGTAGGGATTGAACTTTGCTCATTTTATTCTCTGATTACCAAGAAGTTTCCTAAATTGATGTAGACACACAGTATAGAAGTTTACATACCAGAATTTTCTGGTATTTAAGAAGCAACACCCACACGCGTCAGGATACATACATTAAAGTCAATGTTATCCTTATACCTGTTCCTACATTTCCCTGAAGTCCATTTATTTTCCTGGAAATCTCTTTCTGGAATATGTGCCACGCTTGAAAGTCAAAACACGATCAGTAATGATAGAGATACTAAGTTACTTAATCTGTGTTAGCCTTTTCTTTACTATTAAAAAAAATCATTTTAATGGAGGATTACTTAAATGAATGGTAGTAAGTCTATGCAATCATATGTGATAGTCCAAATGTCCACCACAATGGCAGCGTCATCAGCCAATCTGAAATCACCCTGGCCTAATAAGAAGAGAAAGCTATAAGGCAAATGTGTGTCTCTAACATTGAAATGGAGTTAAATGTCAGATCTGTGCATAATGGTATACTGGATTCTTGCTAAATATTCATGAATTCCCTATAAACTCACATGGAAGAGTGAACATGCTATAAAATTAGTTGGCTATAATATTGAGCTGTGTTTACTTTATCTGTATGCATATGCTCATATGAATTCATACATCTGTGTATGCCTGCATCTTTAACTTTAAATCTATATTTTATAATTATATATAGATATCTATATTAACCTATTCATTAAAAGTCATTGGGAAAATACATACCAAATTGGTAATAATGGTTAAATGGTTCCTGTTGAAGAGTAAATTTCAAAGTGCATTCTAGGTTTCGCATTTCTGTATTTTTAAGCAAATTATAAATGTAGATAATATGGGGAAAATGGAAATGAGAGAAAAATTAGATTTATCTATAACTTAAATCACATTTCAAAATGAAGATGTTTTATTTCATCCATTAAAAAAATTAAGAATAATGCCATTAGTACAAAAAAGCAAAGGAAAAAAAAAGAGAGAGAGAGAGAGTGAGAGAGAGAGAGAGAGAGAGACTGGCAAACCAAGAAACAGACTTGTAGCTATAGAGAACAAACTGATGGTCATGGGGGGGGTGGCAGATGGATGAAATAGATGATGGGGATTAAGGAGGGCACTAGTGATGAGCATAGGCTGTTGTATGGAAGTGTTGAATCACTATATTGCACACGTGAAACTAATATTACCATGTATGTTAAATAACTGGAATTTAAATAAAAACAAAACAAAATATACTGTCATTTCTTATAGATAATTTTTAACCACTAAGCTGGAAGATTTAGCATGCTAAATTAATTCTCATCAAACAAATCACCAAAGACATTGAATCTATGATAATTTATCAACAGTCGTGTAGATCTTTACAAATTGAAAGCCATTTTAACACCTTGTATTGTTTGGTTCTCATGCCTATTCTTATCCCCTTTTGTGGATGAGGAAGAATGGCCTATATACAAGTGACATTTAACACAAGTAATCCAGGTCAGGATCAAGTTCTGCCATGTCTTCAAATCATTAAGCTCAATATTTCTTTTTATTGTGCTATACATTACCACCAACTAGGAACTATGCATTTAAAATCAAAATGTTTTCCTTTTACTTCTGGAGCCTTTGAACATTATAAACTACTCCAAGCACATGGAATTACTAGAGTAAACACCCGTTTCTGACATTCCAAACATATACATACTCAAAAAAAAAAAAAAAGAAAGAAAGAAAAGAAATAACAAAAGCTATTGTAGAATAGAATCAGTATCTTTCATTTACTTATTATTTATATGAAAGAATCATCTGGAAAAAAATTGAAGTGAAAGGTGACTTCAGCCTTCACATCTACATTTTCTTTTCCCCATTTAAAAAAAAAATGTCCTCTTGTTCCTACAAATGAAAGCATATGATAACACAGGCCAGTCTCTCAGTTTACAGAAAAAAGAATACTGATAAGCTCTTCCACAGTCTCTGTTAGGGACCTAATGAAACACCATTTGAAATCCATCCAAAGCAAGAGAAGGGGGTTCATCACAGAGCACTCAAACTGAACTACATGTGAGCAGTTGTTGATGCAAACCATGTGTTTTATGACCCTTTTCTGCATACATTCTTTGGTTTGTACTACAGCAGTGGTTTTCAGTGGGAGAGGGGTGCAAGTCTGCCCCCCCAAGGAAATAGTTAAATGTCTGCAGATATTTGTGGTTGTCACAATTTGGGAATGCTGCTACTGGCATCTTGTGGGTAGAAAACAGGGATGCTGTGAGACATCCTACAAAACACAGGACAGCCTCTCTCACCCATGAGAATTATACAGCCTAATATATCAATAACACCAAGGTTAAGTCCTTATCTAAAATATAGTTCTATAGATATGTATAATGCAACTATTTGGAAGGCATACATTAAGTGAATTAAAAAGTTTGAAGACCTCTACTTATTAAGAAAAAAAAAGCAAAACAACATCTTACACACTTGTTGTCTTTAATCTCTCAATTTCTCTCATTTTTCATTTGACTACATGCCATCAAACACAGGGATTTGAGATAAATACATATTCTCAGGTCAACAAGTTCAGTGTGTTTTATCCCAGACCTACTGAAATGTACATGCATGTTCAGATTTTAAAGGGTGATTATATCAGGTTGCAAATACATCAGGTATACTTCAAACTTCTTATCATTAACAAGCCAAATACAGGACAAGTGGGACACACACTTGTGAACATCTGCTTTGTATTCATCACACCACAAAAATCAACATGAAACACAATGATGATATTTATATAAGCCAATAAAAAAGTACTATATAGTTACTATATATAGCACCCTTCATCTAAAGAATTTATAAAGTTGGACTGACTCATTCATTCTCATGATTCCCTTATGTCCATCTGAAATAGGGCATCAGGAGGAATAATTTCCAATTGCCCCATATAGATTTTACTGGAGCTCTGGTTTCTATTGACCATGTTCACAACTGCTATAGCCAATTATATCCAACATGCATTAGACAGAGTTACAGCTAGAGCTTGCCAGCTCTTACCTTCCTTCTACTATTACATTTTCCTTTCCTATTGGGTTATCTTCAGTTGGACATTTCTGTTGCATCTAAAACAGTAAATCCTTATTTTCTACCTCTGATTTTCACCAGATCAAACTTGACCATTGGTATCATTTGTTTGTTTTTTTCCCTCCTTAAGTTACCTACCTCTGTGAAACATCAGTATTATGGTTTATAAAACCCTTATCCAGCAAGGCATTAAATGTATGTCTTATCAAGTGAATAAATGTGTTGACCTATACTAGGTTAATTCATTATCAAGAAATCCAGAATTAAATATCTAACAGGAGGCTTGAAAGAAACTGAAATAATGATTGGTGCTTGGCCCAGAGTGTTAGATGACAGAACTAATTCTCTACCAGTATCATATCCTGCTTTCCCTCCCACATCCAACGAGGTACATGCAAGATCTAATCTGGACCTCAAACTCTTGATTTAGAATATTTTCTCTGGTAAGACAAGTCCACAAAAAAAGAAGAGAGCAATTACTGCATAAGGAAAGCCCCCTGCTTTGAAAAATCTGTGGGTGATCCCAGAGTGGAAAATAAAGGTTCCAAAACACTGTGAAAGCTTGTGGGTTTTTTTTTTTTTTTTTTTGGCTGCATAATAAAATCTTTCTCTGATCTGTCTCTCTCAGCTCAAAGCAGTGATGCCATCACCTGAGCAAACGGAAGACCATAATAATTTCAGCTAAGAATTTTATTTTTGTATTTCTTGATATCCAGCAGGGAAATAGCAAGGAACATTTACTCTTGATTAATCTGAAAGTTCATTAAGTACAACAGGCATCGATACAAGGAAAAACTGTAATAACTAGCTAATAAAATTGTATTTTTTCACCTGTTACATGACAGGTTTTCCTAGTTGCACATCTGTACGCACAACATGCACACACACACACATGCACACACACATACACGCACAGAGGCATACAAACATGCATAAGGCACAATTTTGCCTTGAATTTTAGACATAAATATTAATACAAAATAATCGTTATTCCCACACTCAGACAAACCAGGTTCAAGAAGTTAAAGAAGGGAAATGAATCAGAGTTAACAAACATAAGGGCATATGCTAAATAAAGTGTGTTGCTGATCACGGGAGCCTACCTAATTCCTTTTTAGGCATCATTTATAGTGCCCTTTAAAAGAAGTAAAAGTTTCGTCTTAAGCTGTAATAAGCACTTATGGAAGCAATTCATGGGGAAATAAAGAATGAAAGAAAGAAAAGAGAAAATGAGCTTTGCTCAGCTGCAGCTTCAGTACTCAGCTATCATGTAATTTTAGAGGATATTGGAAAGGCAATAATTAAAAAGCACTACCAAAATCTCAATTTCAACGTCCCGGTTTCTATTCTGACAATGCTCTCTCTCACTTTTATAGCTAGACATACATGACAGCTCAATTTGATGCCATCAGTACTCAAATGTGCCTTGCAGACTATCCTTCCAACTTCTTCAGGGGCAGGGCAGATAACAGCACATCCACAGATAAACATAAACAGACACCCAACGGGGTTATTAAGACTCACATTCCATAGGCTCTATAGCAACATTCCTGGATAAGAAATTTAAAAAAAAAAATGTATTCGAGCCCTAAGGCTTACGAAGCATTAGCTACAACTTTCCCATTCACCCTAGATCCTGTGAAACCAATCCAAGAGGAGGATTTCACCAAATATTGTTTTGACTCAGAACCGGGTAAGCAGCCCCATTGTACAAAAAATATTAATGTCACTACACAGTAAAGTGTCATTTATTGAAGCCTTACCTTGGCTGACTTGCCCTAACTGGTGGAAAGGAACTTAATTTATGAGAAGCAAAGAGGGGACTTTCCCAGTGCTCACGGCACAGCTGCTCCCGTCCTCGGAGAGCCCCAGACTCGGCTCGGCGCTCCTGCGAGCCCCGGGCTCCGCGGCTCGGTCTTCTGCAGCTCCGGAGCGCGCCTCTGATTGGCTGGCAGAGCCTGTCCGCCTGATCCTCTCCTCTCCCTGTCTCTCCTCCTTCCTCTCCTCCCTGGCTCTCCGGCCGCTGCCTTTCCCTTCTGCCTCCTTTTTCCCCCCGCATCGTGCATACTCTGGGGCTGCGCAAATTCTGTAGCACACAAAACGGACACCCTTTAGCCCCCTCTACAAGGTCACGTGGAAAGCATTCCATTAATTAAAAAAAAAAAAATTAAAAGCCTGAATCAACAACATCATCCTTAGCATTACAGCTCTTGAAAAATGACAGGACTCCGTGACTGTTTAGACCATCCGTTCACTGCGGGGAGGAGAAACTGGGGGGCCAGAAGGGGTTTGACTGTCAGATGGAGTGGGAGTAGACGTCGGGAGGGAACGGGAGAAAAAGCAGGCAGGGCAGGCACTGAAGTGGCAGGCTGGTAATAAATTTTCCTATTTCCGTGCAAAGTCGTCACAGCCTGCTAAACATTCAACTGCTGGCTCATTCATCAGTGATCCATAGTCCGGTGGTAGCTGTGAGATTTAGCTTGAGTGATGCCCTTTAATGTCTTACCCCAAAGTACTCATGGCATGGAGGGTTTATATGAGATAGAGCTTTCCCTTGGAGGTCAGCATTATATTTGTAAAGATGAAGAGGGACTGCAATGCCTTGCCTACCCCCTTTTGCTTGCACCAGGCAAATGCTCCCTGACACACAAACTTCTCACCTATTCTCTCTCCAGAGTACATTAAGACAGCAGGGTACACAGATATTGATAACGAGGATTGGGGCCTGATTGGCAGTATTCAAAACTGATGTGAAATAGACTCAGCACTTTCCCCCAGCAAAAGTCACTCCCATTTGTTCATTAAGAACATCAAGCATCCCTACGTAGTGTAGCAAAAAAGCATAGGAGTTTATCTAAATTGAATGGTTATTCCAAGGGTCACTTTGCAGATATATCAAGAATTCCAGAAGACCCTCAGTCATTGCAACCATTAAGAGAGCAGCTTTATTCACTCCAGTCCTATAAATGCTCAGGTTGAGAGATTCAAAGGAACAAAGACTTAAGAGAAGCAATGGGATCAAGGGGATAGACCCTTTAAAATTCAGAAGACATGGATTCAAATCCTGATTCAGACTTTCTTCTGTACTTAAATGTGTATAAGCTGTTTTACTTCTAAGATTTCAGGATGATTCTCTTTAAAATCCAGAAGACAATCCTCACTTCTTAGGGTGATTGCAAAGATTAAATGAAAATCTGTGCAATTGTGTTTAATCTACGATAAACTTTTAATAAAGGTTAGTTAATGTCTAATTATCTCCTTTTCTTCTGCTTCCTGAAAGGTCAGAGAGGTTGAAAAGGTAAGTGGTATTTCCAGGAAATTTATAGGGCTTAACCTGAGATGTTTTGAATCAGCTAGTTATATTTTACTATTTTTATTTAGCTTGAGTGATGTGAAATGTGAAGGGATTTAATTTGGTTTGGGGTTTTGACATGATAAAACAAACTAACAGAAACAATGAGAAAAGCACTTGCATTGGATTATTTCCAATTGTGAAGGAATTATGCATTTAAGTGAAAAGTTATTCCTAGGTAAGATGTTAGAAGCCATTTATGATTTGAAAATTGCCAAAAACTAAACTCTCAGGGAAAAGTGGAACTGAAACAATAGCATCAGAATAATGAGCCAATGTTGTTTTATGTTTTGTATCTCTTTTCTCATGCAGCTTCTAATTTAAATGAGATTTTCTTTGCATAGTAGCCCAACATAAGTTCTTGTTTATGTTTACCGAAGGAAGTATTGACAATAATCCATTTCGATGTTTTCTGTGTTTATGAACTCGTGACAGCAAAGGAACAGAACACTTATAAAAAAATAAAGGGGATATAAAGAGGAATTTTTGGTCTGTAAGAGGTCATGTAATTTAATTTTAAAATTTCACATTATGACATTCTCTAGAGAAGCCCGTTTATTTAACTGCCTCCAGTTGAAGGAAATAAAATGTTTGCCTGCTTGCTACTGAAGCTTTTGCTGAGACACCAGCAATAAGCATCCTAGGGACACACTTGAAAACAAAATGTGTTTTCACTAGTCTTCCGTGGTGGTTTTCCCTGGATAAGACCATAATAAGCACATCTAGTGGACAGTCATAATGGAAGTCAACAGGCACTTGCTCCTTAGTGGGATGACATACTGAGGGATTTGTCAGCATCACCAAACAATACAATCCATTTCTAGAAAAACAATCAATTCACTAGGGGAGGATTTGTATCTATGAGACTGCATCCAGATTAAGGGCTCTAGATTCTCCAGAAATCCAATGATGCAATGTATACTGGATTTAAATAGTTTCCAAAATTTGATATTCTGAAACCATGCCAACCTTCCCCAGCCATAGAAAAGTGAACCTGTCAGCCACTTAGTGATTCTCTTATATTTTCAGCTTAAAAAGAATAAAGTAAGTAAACCAGTGCAGAACATGCTGCTTGGGGAAAGCCAGGTGGTGGGCAGGTGTTTATTTTCTCCTTATGTCAAAGATTACTTCAAAAAACTGAACACTGTATCAGTCAGCAGAATTTATTACAGACTTAATCTTTGAAACTGAAAGCATGGACATCTCTGATCCTGAGTCCCCACTTACATTACCTTGGGAGAGTTATAAGAATCAATTTCGCCGGTGACAGAGAAGCATCCAACACACAATTGATGCTGGTCAGCCTACAGAAACTGGAAAGATAAAATTGTAATGCTAAACTGTGATCGTTCTCTGAGAGACAGACTCAGGAAATTGTCTCTTTAGATGTTATCTCATGCTCAATTTTACCCTGGAAATTCAGGAGGCTATGCAATGTTTTCAAAAACTAAATGAAGAAGGGATGTAAAAGAAATGCAGGGACAGCCCTTGTTATAATTCAGCATTCGGAATAGTCAACTACTCCAACGTGGTACTGTGGTTTGATTTTTAACTGAAATCACTGAAAGCATAATAATAGTTAAAGAGGATCTGATTCTTATGTAAAGAGAAACGGCTGCTGAAAACTTAAGCAACACACAACTTCCTTTGCAGGTTTTTATTTTACGTCCTGGGGTGATAGTACAGATTGTATATATCTTTTTGAAAGAAAGGAGAAAACGTAGATTGATAAAAATGTTATCTCTAATTGTATGATTAAAGAGGATGTAGAAAAGGTAACCTTTATTCATGCTGTTATCTATCACACTTCAGATTAAGAATTGCAGAGTACTAGGAAAATATTGATACAGGACAATGAAGAAGAGTGATCTATCAAAAATATTTCAAAGTTAACTACATATGTAATTACTTTTAAAAAGTAGCACCTCCTTGACTCATAATAGTTATATTAATGAATGCACTTTTTAAGAAAAATTTCTTTAGTGCATGTAAAATATCAAGAACCAATAAAGCTTATTGGGATCTAACAGAACAGTATTGATCATTGACAAAGGAAAAATTGAAACAACTTAACTTCTATGTATATAGTTTTGATTTCTAGAAAAAAGATAATTGTTGCACTGTAAATGATAGCACTGGTTCCCAGATAAGTGAAAATTTACTAACTGATGGACCCTAGTTCCACAAGATTAGTTTTTGGAGAAAGGTTACACAAAGTAGATATTAGAATTTTTTTTTATTAAAGAATCTGAAAAGCTGTCAGTTAACCTTGTAGATTTGATGTGAATAAAATAGTACAGTAAAACTTCAGATAAGCATTTTCTCAACTTCCACAACTTGATTAAATACAGAATCTATAAATTAGAAAGTATTGAACTAAATGTGGAACCAGGCAAGGTTATAAGGTGATTAATTAAAGAGATTAGCAAATCAGTAAGGGAAGAAAATAGTGGGATCACCTTAGTCTGGATCACACTCAGGTAAAAGTCATGCTGGCCTGACCCCACAACTTTCCATGACAGACACAGTAGACTAGAAGTAAGGGAGATGTATATGACATGGTCTTTCTATATGCCATCATTGTATCTCTCATGATTTCTTTATAGTTCACATGAAGAAGTTTTAGTACAATTATCTGGTGTAGCAATTGGTTAAGGCACCGACCTCACATGTTTAGAAATGTAGAGATACTTGACTTGGAAGAAGGTCTCTAGTAGTAAGCCACAGGTCTCTGACACCAAGCCACCTCCAACCAAGCCTCCTTTTAGCACTATGAAAACCAAAGTGATCCATAGAAATTTCGTACAAAACAAAACAAAAACCAAAAACCCAGTATATTTGGATGAAGAACTGGAAATAGTTTTAAGGGTCTTGAAAAACTTGAGTATTATCTCAAATCTAACAAAGAATACATGCCACAGCGGGGTCCAAAAGTAGGACTATATGGTAGTGGAGGCAAGTCTCTGGATGAAACCTTGATAAAACTTAGAGATTTCTACTGACATTAGTTTCTGTGTAAGTCAATTATGTGACACGGTCATCAAAAATGTACAGGTAAACAGGCATCCTTAATCAAAGTAAAGCATCACAATGTGGATGGTAATGACTTTACTGCTCTAAAATACTGAGAATTTACCTGGAATATTGGATTTTCAGAAGACTATAGTTAATTCTGTTTCTTTTAATTAATTTATATTTTTGTTAGCCACAACATGATACATTTATACAGCTGACAAAGCTAATAACATCTCTAACTCTTCCTGTCTCCTGCACCCCTGGGACAATTATCGTCCTGTCTTTCCCTGTAGACCCCCTGCTTTATTTACCCTTCAGTGGTGAGAATAAAGATCACCTCTTCTGAGAAAGCACCTTGCTCCCACAGGTCCCCACGTTTTTTCAGTCCATAAAATGTACTCCCTAATATTTTTTCAGACCATGAAATTTTTTTAAAAGTCTGATGATATCTCACTTTAACAAAGTGTGTTACATTTAGAGGCAAAACGGCATAATAGTTAAGAACACAGAATCTGGAACCAAATAAACTTGGGAAGTTATAATAATTATATGTACTTTGTTTCTTCTTCAATAAAATGTCCATACAATATTACCTGTCTCTTATGCTTCCTAGGAGGAATAAGCATGTTAAAATAGATAACATGCTTAGAAAACTACTATGTGTATAGTCACCTGTATACATTCCTTTATCATTATGTCTGCATACAGTCTCCTAACTGAATGCAAGCTACTAATGAACACTTGATACATGGTTTGTTTAAAAGCAGTTTGGTGTAATGGAGATAACCCTATGTAGGGTCAAATCCTATGTCTACCACCCATATTTAATGGAAAGCTGCTTAACCAAGTTGCTTTATTCTCTGTACATGGTACCTGACTTGTATTGTGGGGAAACATGCTCACTTTACAGAGCTGTCTCAGACCTTGAAGAGTTTTACATACACAAGAGTGTCTAGCGCAGTCCTTGGCATATAAAAGGCTTTGAATAAAGCTTAGTTGAATCCAAATTATAAGTGCTCAGTAAGTACTCATTAAATAAATCATATTTGCCTTCTGTGCTCCATTCTGTAGCAGAAAAAGACAAATCACAAACTCTGCCCTTGAAGCTTTTTATTAATATTGAAAATACAGCTTCCTTGGCATGCTGTGAGGACAGCACTCACTCAGTTCAGCCTCCCATATCTCTCTGTGTTTACCTCTTTGGTACTGTATGATGAAAATGGGCATTTTGATAACCCTAAAGCATTCTAAGATTCTTAACCATCAAGTAAATATTATGTTGCACACAACATACAATATTTACAAGTACCAGAAAAGAGATACACGTCTAAAATGTCTATAAACCACAGTTTATAAAAAAAAAGTTGTTTAATGCTCAATTAGTCAGAACATCCAGTTGACAAAATCATTTTCAGAGCTCTATTAAATTTACTAATGTACATTTGTGACCATCCCAGAGAGGATAGTAGAACAGTAACTCAAACTTTCTGTAATTAATGGTTTCCCTAAGAACATCTTATGAGACACATTGAAAAATGATACATATATTATCTTAAATTTTAATAGAAGATAGTCTATGCAATTCAAAACACCTAACGAACATTTTCAAAAAAAATTCACAGCATATATGCAAATGCTTTAATCTTTTTCCTATCACTGAACAGTAATGTTGTTTTAAACTTTTTGATATTATAAATAATGCTTCTATGAACATCTCTTTTTATAAATCTTAACCTATATTTTTGACTACTGTATTTGGGTTGAATCCTGATAGTGTAACTACTAAGTAAAATACATGACCATTTCTTAAAACACTTGAATTATCTTACTGCTTCTCAACACCATTATAAAAGAATAAAGGATTAATTGGTTCCTCACTACTCCTGACTCCTGAATCTTGGTTTTGGCTCAGGTCATGATCTCAGGGTCATGAGATTGAGCCCCATGTTGGGCTCTGGAGTCAGTGGGACATTGATGGAAATGGAAAAAGAAATGTTCTTTTTCTTTTTCCATTTCCTTATTCAATAGCTAAAAATTATTATCTCATTACTTTAATTTCTATTCATGTGAATACTAGAATGTTTATTAACAGTTTTGTTTTTCTCTCATAATTTCCTGTCCATACCCACCCCCTAGTATGTTATTGCGAATTGACAATTACAATATCCTTAGTTCGTTGCGATGCTCAATCAGAAGATATTTAGAAAACTGAGTTCAACGGAAGTTTCTATACTTCTTTCTCATATTTAGCCAATGTTGTGTGTGTATATAACTTAATATATATTTAAAACTCTGTATATAAACATTATATGTATACATAATACATTTACACACACACATATATACAGGAATATAAGTATATAAGTATTCATGTATGCATGAACAGATTTGTTCAGAAAATGCATACAAGTTACCATAGAGAAAGCACAGGTA
Organism: Ursus americanus; assembly: GCF_024610735.1. Taxonomy (NCBI): domain Eukaryota; kingdom Metazoa; phylum Chordata; class Mammalia; order Carnivora; family Ursidae; genus Ursus; species Ursus americanus. The sequence continues at coordinate 49,381,988 of NC_142141.1, read as the reverse complement.
TAGGTTCCATTGAGAGATATAAAAAGAAGTAGGGAAGATACTCTCTGGCTTTAAGCTAAAACAACAACAACAAAAACAAAATTAGAAAGAAATCACTAAAATGCAATGCAACCACCATAATTTCACAAGTTGAAAAGGAAAATGTTTCACACCTCATCTGAGATGAGGGGGCAGAACAGAGTTGATAAAGTATGTGTACACACACACACACACACACACACACACACACACACACACTAGTCTGAACAAAATCCTGGCACTAGCCTTCATGGTTTTCTTGTTCTCACCACCAGGAACAGCTACATAATTGAATGAAGGATGAAAAATAAAAATATGGGGAATGTTGTCCAAAAATTAAGAATTTTAAGAAGCATCTGGTTGGCTCGGTTGGTTTAGCATCTGCTGTTGACTCAGTTCAAAATCTCGGGGTCCTGGCATTTAGCCCCCCCTCCCATGACCCCCCCCCAAAAAGGCTCCCTGCTCAGCAGCCCCGTGCTGGGCTCCCTCCCTCTCCCTCTGATCCACCCCTGCTCCTGCTTGTGCTTGTGCTCTCTCTGTCTTTCTCTCTCTCTCTCAAATAAATAAATAAAATATTTTTAATAAGAATTTTAAGACAGCCAACACAAGCATCAATCCAAGCATGGGATCTTTCTAAATATGGGACCCTGTGTGGCTATACAGGTTGCATACTCATGAAGCCCTACTCAGACTACCATCAATCTAATAAATCGTGTTCAACTCATCTATATTGATAATCCTCAAGTCATCCATTGAGCTCTATCTGAAGTTTTCCATTTTCATATAGTTTACGTCATTTCACTATCTCCAACTATTGCCTGAATTTTTGATTAATTAGGCAAGTAAATGAGTTGTCAGTTAACATGAGCACTTTAATTTCATAGCATTCTGATGCTACCAAACTATATATATACATATAGTGAAGGAATGAGAGAAGAAGAAATTTTAGTAGTTTTTACACTTTAAGTGTAGAAGCAGAGACATCAGAAAAGGAGCCCAATATGAGGATCAAGGTTGTTTTCTTTTTTAATTTTATTTATTTATTTATTTAGAGAGTGTGAGTAGGGGAGGGGGAGGGAAAGACAGAGGGAGAGAGAGAGACTCTCAAACAGACTCCCCACTGACTGCAGAGCCCAACATGGGGCTCAATCTCATGACCCTGAGATCATGACCTGACCCAAAACCAAGTCAGTCACCTAACCAACTGAGCCACCCAGATACCCCAAGGAAGGGGTTCCTGCATGCTGAATTGCAGAATGAAAAAACTGTGGTATATTTAATAGTTAAAATCCAGACAGTCATAATAAATGCCTTTAACTTTGTATAAAAATGGAAAAAGAAAGTTACATATGTTGTAGACATTTAGAGAAATAATTAACCACAACAAAATGAAGCTAAGAATGAATTCTATTTTTTAAGTATGATCCTAGAAAAAGTGGTACCATCAGAGGGAAGGAAATAGTAATATCTGATTAGGAAATATATTCAAATTGGAATATGGTGATGTTGAGGTGTTCACTGGACACCATGAGGAGATATACAAGAGTCAACTGGCAATATGAGACTGCAGCTTGGGATAGAGTTTTGAATGGGAGACATAATTTTATGAGTCGTCTACATAATAATACTGATGATATAAACCCCTAAAAAACAAGGGAAAAGTTTCTATCAGATCAATGATGAAAACATACCAGGTGATATAAGGGAGAGAGGGGAATTGATGAGAGAGGAGAGGAGAGAGAAGTCAGAAGAGATCATCAGGAAACACTATTAAATCATAAATTGATAGGATTTAAAAGGGACATTTTAGTTGACTACACTATAATTACTGATTAATAAACAGAACTTTTCAAATATTTGCAAATCTGGTTATGTAAAAATGTAGAAGCTCAATTAAGTTTGGTCACTATGAAAAAAAAAAGTCTGAACATAGATCAAATGAACTCTTAGTAGAGATTTACATAACCTACAACATGCAAAATTGTGAAATGAGATCTCATATTTTTTACGTTAATGTATGAAAAGCTTGATCTTTACTCGAAGATACATGATTAGCTATATTTTACAATTTTCTTGCTTATTCAGAGTTGCTTTATAGGAGGATTTCTAAGTTAGTAAACATGTGTAATTATTCATAATAGAAATTAAAGGCTGTATGTATTAAAAGCAAGGATTTGAAATGTGAACTCTATCACCTTCTCTTACCCTGAATGTGTTTGAGTGCACAATAGCAAGGGTAGCTGCCATATATTAAAGGTTATTTATATTGCTACCTTGAAAGAAAACTTGGGTCATCACATAAAGCCTGATTAGTTTTAACTCAGAAAAAATTTATAGAGGCCATCAATCCCATAAAGAACAGAACAAGCTACAAAGAGAACAGCATCTCTATGAAGTATTGTCTAAAAAGTGAGTCCAAAATGAATTTCATATTGCCAGTGTTAATTCAGGATTCTAGGAAAATTGGTTAGATCAAAAGGAATGACATTTACCTTTATCTGAGGATGCCTTAGATGATTTTTTTTTTTTAATTTTTAACTGCAAGTCAGTTGTGTGTGCAGTGCTAAAATAATTTCTCTATAGGGCTCTCGCACTATATAAGCCCGGTCCTTTGGGTTGCCATAGACTGTAAGAATTATACAACAGGTCCAGGACAGTGGTGAAAATTCAGGCTTTAAATTTATTACCCTACTCTGAGTTTGGCCCTTAGAGTGGCAAGATTAAATTTTAGGTAGGGTTGGGTTATTATCAGAATATTGCAGTCCTACTGAAACATATTTGTAGGCCTCAAGTCATTGCCAGAAAGGAACTGTCATTGTCCTTTGCCCATCTGAAGATTCCTCAAGCTGCCAATATTCATTTATTATAGCTGGCATTTTATGCATAGCATCCCTAACCATATGTTCTTCTATCATTGTTAACCAGTCATTACTGACACTGATGATAATTTTCCGTCACATTTTTCAATCCAAAATTCCTCCTTTCTGAATCCTTAAATCTTTCTAGTACATGCCTATGATGTTTTGAATTTTATCCTGCACATAACAGGAATCTGATGATGTAATTCCTGTATTAAAACAGCCTTGACCTCATTTAATCACCCATTTTCTGAATTTCCCCTAGAACGTCACTGAATGTACTATGTAGAGTTCTTTACTATAAAATCCTTGTGCCATTATATTTTTTCCCCCAAGGAACTTGAAAACAAATGCTTAGATTTTGGATAGAGACCAACTTAGGTCCAATTCTGTATTGCCACTTATGCACAATGTTGACATTGATAAACGCTGGCTCTCAGTTTGTTCCTCTTTTGGTGGTATAATAGCACCTTTCTGGAGGAAATGTTATGGTGATTACATATATTGTAGATAATTTATCTAATTTACCTATTACAGTATCTGGAATGCAATATATCCCCAGTAGATAGATAAAAGTTATGAAAACAGACAAAAAGACATAACCTCTCCGTTACTATTTTGATTCTACCAAAGTATATGCATATAAAGGGCATCTTCCTAAATGTTACAAAGCTATAAGTGACTGCAAAACAGAAGAGAACACATTGCAAAAGAAAATCAGAGTATGATTTCGGGTGAGAGCAACGGGGTTCATTTGTTAACATCCTGTGCTGTTGAGATCAACTACTTGTGTGAAGAGTGAAAGGCAGGCCTAAAGTAGGGAATCTGCTGCCATCCAGAATCTGTTCAGAGAAGATATAGATTTTCTCTATTTTAGAATTCCAGAGGACAAAATCAGAACCCAAAGATAAAGGGGATGGGTTTGCCAATCACAGAACCTACGGAGCACAGCAGTGAGCATGTGAAACAGAGAGAAAGTCAGAAAAGGAACCCAAGCAAAAAAAAAAAGCAATTCACTCATTGGGTGTGTTTCCTGCAAAGTCATCACTATTTACATTGGAATTCATTATCACAAAGTTACTCAACTATTTTAGGACATTATCAGTGTTTCCTCTACCAAATTTTGACTGATTTTGTCTGAAATCAGAACAACCATACATGAGGACGTGGAAAGAAAGATGAATGTGCATTAACACCATTCTAAAGAAGTCAAACATTTTTTTCCCTTGTTTAGAAAGATGAAAAGATGCCACAGGACTGTAAAAGTCATGTAAATCTGCAAAATTTTATGAAAATTCCAACATATATAAATATCAGTCTGTGGCTGTATGTTGGAGGGTCATGAGTAGAAGATTAAAATAAGCATTTTCTGTTACAGTTGTAAGTTGCTAGAGAAATAGCACACTATTCTATAAATTGTTCCGCCTTCCAGACACAGACCTCAAACGGACAAAAAGCTTTTCCTAGTAATTGTAAGTGTATTTTCCAACTACGTATATATGTAGTTTTTAATTTTCCGAGATGACCTTTTCTAAACTTGTCTCTTTTCTATTCCAAGCTTTTTTATTTCTCCCTGTCAGTGAGCAACCTCATAACAACTCCATTTACAAAATAAAAATAACCATAGAATCATTATTTTCTTCTTGTCAGAAAAATCTGGCAAACTACTTGCATCTAATAAATTATACTCATATTCTTAATCTTTCCTCATATTACAATGGTAAGCCTACTCCTATCTAAAACCACCACTGCAATTTTGCTTTCAATCCAAGTTGCTGGATATTGACCTGGATTTCTCACTTTTAATCTTCTAAATCATGAGTATGTTCACAATACGTTCTGTATCTGGCTGGACTGCCTTCTGCTATCTTCAGTGGCCCAAGCCACCACCTTCTCTCACCAGGATTCTAGCAACAGCCTCCTGACGTATCTCTTATTGTTCGCAAGAAAATAGTTACCATTATATCAGAACAAAATCCTTGTATTTTTGCAACTGAGCACGTCCCTGACCTGTTTTCATGTTTTCTGTACGTGAAAACTAAAGAAAGCCATTTTCTTCCACTTATATAATTACTGTCCTCGGCCCTCCCTATAAAGGGAGAGATAAGTGGAAAAGAATACCTTAGCCAATTGTATGGCAACCTAATATTTTCTATGTTCATCAACCAACTCTATTTTTCATAAATGTGAATAAGATCATCAAGGATCAGCAAACATTTGAGGAAAACTAAAAGTAGGAATGATAAAATCTAAGATGGAGAAGTAGTAACCTTGGAGATAAATAGGTAACATATATATTATATATACGTTATATATAATGCGTAATGTTTACAAATTAAAAGAATTCTCTAGATGCACTGGATAATTGAATTGCTATACTAAAGAACACAATGTTTATCCAGAAAAAAAAAAGCTGATAAAAAGAGGTGACTACAAAGAGACTGTAAGAGTACAGAGGTGAATAAGTGATGTATCAAATTCCACTATCGATCCAGAAGGAGTCCCCAAAACAGGAAAAAAAAAAAAAGTAATAAATTTAAAGGGTGAATAGAATTTCTCTGTGATTCAGGAGAAACTACAAATCTTTAAGTTGAAATGGCCCACCAAATTCTAAATTACAATATAATTTTTAAATACATATGAAAATTTATGGTGAAATTTTAGAATGTCAGAACTAAAAAGAAAATTCTCAAAACTGTCAGATAGAAAAAAAATTAAGTAGATCATATATGTTAAGGAATGAAAACCTGACTGATATTAAATTTCTCATTCACAATAAATACTAGATGCTTGAATCTAGCATTCCAGAGCTTGCCGTATCAAAGGTAATAACAAGAAAAATAAATATATTTCAACATGAGAAGTTGCAGAAATTCTGTCCACACCTGTATTTTATATAAATATATATATATGTTAATAGATTAATATATATAATGTAAAGTAACATATACATATTAAAATGGTTTGAGATTATATTATAATCAAATAAAAAAAATGAAAAATAAGTAAATGTAAGACACCAACAGAAGAATCAAGAAATACTGATCACAGAGTAGATCTAAACAAAGGAATCATTAAGTTAGTATTTCCTGATTATAAAACTAATCTTGGGCCTCACTAGGTCAGTCAAATCGGATTACTCAGTGTAGATGCCTAGGAATATGGATATTAAAAAAATCATTGATTTATTCTTATGATTAGACAAGTTTGGGGAATGACCATTAGACTTTGGCACTTGGTAGATTGTTCTTTGGGCAACAATTTCAAAAATATAGAATTCCACAAATACACTGAAACCATTGATGGATTTATCTTTTTAATAAATTCACAAAGCACTGGAAAATAATTAGATGTTAAATCATTGTAAAAGCAAATAATTTATAACAAACAAAATAGTATAACAAAATTGGGGAGGCGAGATGGAAGACGGTAAGTATGTGTATTTATTCATTTTTGTAAAAGGCAAAGCACCAATTAATGGCAACTAGATTTGGGAAATCAAAAAGGAGAACTTTAACTTTTTTTTAAGACATAAAAACAGACCAGTAGAACTAAAGGTAGGGAGTAAGTAGGGCCAGGAGGAAACCAATGTTTTAAGTGTGTTAAATTCCTTATCCTTTAATGGTGGAGAGTTAATAGATAAATGAATTTTGTTTTAAGTTGTGAGTATAAGAGATATATTTATAATAATATTGTCCACCAGAAAAATTTAAATGGGAATTCTTCTGGGGTTGAAGCCTGGAGGAAGAACTTTCCTTCTTATTTAAACACTGTGAACTGTTGGAACTCTTTAACTATGAAAATATCTATAACTTCTATAATAGTAATCAAAATAATTAAAAATTAACAATGGAAGCAAATGTGTTGATGTTTAGATTGATGATGCCTTTGAATTTTCATTTTCTACTTCTCCATTTCCATATATTTCTCAATTAGCACATACTATTTTATAATTTTAAAAAACAGCTATATATTTGTTTGGTTAAACATTACTATACCATGGTTTAAAACATGTAGTGTTGATTGAGACATATCCCATGAAACACAGTACTTAAGTGCTATATGCATAATAAATGTGTTGCATAAATGGATATCATGAACATGATATATTTAAATACAAACAAAACTGTACCAAGCTTTTTTCAAAATCGAAATAAAAATATGTTTTAATATTTATTTATTTATTTTGAGAGAGAGAATGTAGGCATGAGTGACGGGAGGGGCAGAGGGAGAGGGAGGGTATCTTAAGCAGGCTCCCAGCTCAGAGGAGTCCCTGCTGCGCTCAACAGCCTGAGTCATGACCTGAGCCAAAATCAGGATTGGAAGCTTAACCAACTAAGCCACCCAGATGCTCCTAAACATCAAATATATTTTGAATCTAATTTAAAAAATACAGCTTGTATATAAATAAAAAAGTTTTAATACAACCAGAAACAATTCAGAAATACATACCAAAGGATTAAAGATTTAATATATAGCAAAACGCCATTAAAAATTAGAAAAGGGAAGTTGGAATATTCAATTAACTATAGAGGGTCCATTGACTAACCATTTGTAACAAAGAATATATCCTGATACAGATGTGACACATACTGAAAATACATTCCAGGTGTAAATGCTTAAGATTAGAGTGTTAATTTAGACAACGTTCCATAAAAACGCAGTACTGAGCTGATCTATGTATGACCTATGTGTTAAGTAAATGAATTTATGAAAAAAAATGAGCACATAAAAATGCTGAAAAAAATTTACAGTTAAATGTATATAAAAGTTTGAATGTGGGAGGAATTTTTACACCTGGCTCAAAATACAGAAGCAATGAAGTGTTCCTGGAAGAGGAAAACAAACAAAAAGCAGCCTGAATAGACCAGAAAGAGCAAGGCAGAGGACAGCAGAAGCTGAAATCAAAGAGGTTTATTGAATAGTTTTAAGTAAAACACTTTAGTGGAAATGGTGTGTTTGTGTAAGTGTAAGAGCATGCGTTTGCATGTGTGTAGACCAAAGGCTTGGAGGACAAATTAGGCCTGCCACTTGTTTTTGTGTGGCATGAGAGCCTAGAATGCTTTTTTTTTTCTTTTTTGCATTTTTAAGTGGTTACTATTTAATGGAATGTGATTATATGAAATTCAAATTTGTGTCCATAAATAAAGATTTATTAGAACATAGTCATGCCCATTTGATTATAGTCTATGGCTGTTTTCATGTTACAGCAATAGACTACAGTAGTTTTGACAGAGACCATATGGCCCACAAAGCCAAAAACATTTACTATCTGGTGCTTTCCCTAAAAAAAAAAAAAAAAAAAAAAAAAAGGAAAAGAAAGAAAGGAAGGCTGACCCCTAGGTGTAGGTACATCTTTTGTAAGTTTCTCAATACATACCACACCCCACCAATGTGATAGTCAAAACTCGACCAATTTTCATATACAAATATTATTCTACACATTATATGAATTCTGGATATACTTTTTTTTTTTTACAATGACAAAGCACAGTTTGTTTTGGGCAT